>NW_020438989.1:11849-19887 GCF_000699045.2 Agrilus planipennis | reverse complement strand
TGGTTATTTTTTACATTAGTTGACATTGGAATTGAGACATGAAGTTTAGTCAGGTAGGTAGTACTCACCAAGTAGAATCGTGTGGTAGCATTAATTCCGTGCGGAAACCAATGTAGCTTGAGATACAGGCTCCTAAAGTTATTTAATCGGTGAGTACTACCTACCTGAGTAAACTTCATGTCTCAATTCCAATGTCAACTAAAGTAAAAAATTACCATTTCTGCCTTATAAACGATAAAGTTAAATCGGTGAAAAGAATTTTATTGTTGGAGATTACCTGGGTGCATTTTCAGCCCCCAGTTTATAAACTTTGTTTTTATATATTGATAAATTCATTTACCCCTTAATAAACAAGCTAAAATAAGCTGAAGATACCAAAATGTATTAATGTTGTTAAGGACCATGATTCAAAATAATTTTATAATTTCTCCTTTATTGAACAAGCTGAAAGTTGCAAAATATAGATATTAATGTTCATGTCAGGCATCAGTTTAAAGAATTTTATAGTTGGAAATCACCATAGTGTTGTTTCCAGCCTCAATTTAAAAACGTTTGGAAGTAGTAAAATACATTAAGGTTGTTACAGTGCACTGGTGAAAAGAATTTTATAGCTGGAAATTACTGGAATGAAGTTTCAACCTCCAATCGAACAACGTCGTTTTTATTTCTTGATAAATTAATTTCTCCCTAAAACTAAACTTTACATAGTGCACTTTAAAAAAAAAAAACGAAGAGAAGAAAACAAATAAGTTCCATGAAAAATTTTAATTGCTTTGACAATGTTTTACATGGCATCATCCCAAAAAGCAGAAAACTATTTCTGATGAAAAACTTCTAAAGCTGTTCACAATAATTGTAATCTAGTTAATAATCAACTAGAATTAGTGTCTCATAATTCCCCTTTGATTTTGTGTAAATTGTTATCATGATCCCCCACCCCGTTCTTTGTAATAGTATATATTGTTCAAACACTTTTTTAGTAATCTTTTGTATACTTTAGATAATAATCGTTATGACCGAAATAGTATTGTGGAGGCAAGTAAAATTTTTCGTGAAACTTATTTGTAAGTTATGAATAGAATTTTATGCTTGAATATCATCGGTTTGCAATTTCAACCCCTAATCTAAAAACGTTGGTTTTATTTCCCTATAGGTTTCTCCCTTATCAAACGCACTAAAAGTACTAAAACGTATTAAAGTTATCAGTAAAATTTTATAGTTGGAAATTACCGGGATGCACCTTCAACCCCCAAGTTAAAAACTTCGTTTTTATTTCTTTTAATAATTTAATCACTTATTAAACGAGCTGAATGTACCAAAATATATTAAACTTATTGTGAGACATCAGCAAAACATATTTTATAGTTCGAAATTATGCATGATCTTCAGCCCCTGTCTGATTTAAAAATGCAGTATTTATCTCTTGATAAATGACATGTACCTAAAGTAGTACCCAAATGTAATAAAATAGTCGTTGGTGGACAGATATTATGTGGTTAAAACTTACTAGTGAATATTTTAAACCCTGATATTGAAAGCTAACTCTTCAATAAGAAAGGAATTCAAAACTGCTACTGTAGCCTAGTGCTCCGAATACTTTGCAGTGAAGTGGGTGGCCTATGTAAAGAATGAATAGTTTGCTATTGGTGTTTAAAATCACAGGTATTTTAAATTGAAGTTATCATGGTAACAATGCCTGAAATTACATGATGGCGCTGCAATCTAGATAAAGACCGAAATGTTACACTGCGAGTCGATTTTTTTTTAACAACTAAATTTTTCGATCTCAAGGAAATAATCTATTTATTTTGTACATATGCAGCCAAAAAAAATAATTATGATTTCATAACATTTAACGTTGCTAATGTAGATGAATGTCTTTCACTTGGTTTTTGATATTTATCTAAGCAATGAAATATTTGGTTTTTAAATAATTAATCTATTTAAATGTATTTGATACATAAGGAGTCTATGAAAATAATTATGATTTCATATCACTNTAAGTGAGAATCAACAGAACACAGATTTTTATGCTTCTGCTCTACTTTTGGATAATTTTGGGTTGGATGACTCTTCTAATGATAGTGATGATTCCTTTAAACAAGATTTTCCATTTTTGGAAACACCGGCCGTTATTTCATCAACAGATGAAAAAATTATAGCACAGAGACAGCTTTTGGTATCAACTAAACTGAGTAAAGGAAAACTATCTAAAAAGAAACTATTGGCCAAAATTTCAGTAAAACCAGGTAAAAAAATCACAATTCTTTTATTGGACAAAAAATATCAATTTTTTTTTAATCACTGTAAATAATAGTAAATTAAGTATACCATGTAAGCATGGTTTCAAAAAATTCTTACTAAACAAAATTTGTAAGTTGCAAAAATGTAAACTTGACTGTAAGTAATGCACAAGTATAGCAGAAATTATTATTCTACACCCTATTGTATTTTATTAAACAAGCTTGTTTGCATTTGCAAGACAGTTAGAAAGGTAGCACTTAAAGAAAAGTATTACTATCTTTATAACATCCTATAAAGAATCAATTTTAACAAAAACAAGTATGTTGTAGTATATTAATAATAAAACTGTAAAAAAAAAACGGTCGCGTGAATACGTTCTTTATGAACGCTGCCTTAACAATAAGGGATATATGTATAATATAAATATGTTTGCTTTCTATAAAAAATTGAGCCGTCTTGGGGACCCGTGGGAGATGTGAAACATCAAAAATCGAAACTATTATACAGAAAATATGCATAGAAGGATATGTATGTATGAATGACAACTCACCATTCTATGGAGGCCATACACAGTATAGTCTCCATATTTCATACATACTACACTATGGGTATACGAGCTCAGTGCGAAGGGAAAACGAGAGATGTTTCACGTCAATAAGCTGTAAAGCTTAAAAGGGTCAGTAGAAAAGTCCCAACAATTAATTTACAAATTGATAAAATATTACTATTATAGTAACAAACTGAATCCCAAGGGGTAAAGTCGCAGACGCAGCTAGTCATAAATATAGCTTTCAGGTTCATAATTTTATATTTAACAGAAAATGTTACACTTTGTTTATTATATGTTATCCGTGATTGAATTATTTTAAATTGTAATGCGTTAGTATATCTGAATTTAAAAATTTTTATTTCTTGTTTCAGGTGTTATAAAGCAGTTGAAACGTAATTGTCATCAGTGCAATGTTTGTAAAAAGCAATTTATTAATCTCAAATCATTTCGTAAGCATCTAAGAACACACATAGAAGATAGACCTTATAAATGTAAACTTTGCCCACGGGGTTTTACAGAAGAAAATTATTTAAACAATCACATGAGGACACATATGCCTGATGAACAAAAGCCACATGAATGTGAAATATGTAAAAAAAGATTCATTCATGCCACTCTTCTAAACAAACATATGCTTAAGCATACTGGAGAGAAACCGTTTGTCTGTAAGATTTGTAACAAGGGATGTTATGCTGAAAATAGTCTATTGAAGCATATGAAAATACATGAAAAGAAAGAAGGTGATCCTGCATTACTCAAACATATCTGTGACTACTGTAGAAGTGAGTTTCCTGATGCAACAACTTTAGATGCTCATATTAAACAGCACACTGGAGATCGACCTTTTCTATGTACTGTTTGTGGAAAATGCTTTCCCCAACGTTTCAATTTGGATCTACATTTACGAACTCATACAGGTATGAAGTAAAACACTTTTGATTGCGATTGGTAAAATACACTATCTTCACTTTGTCTTTTATGTTCTGCTTTATTACAAACGCTTATTGTGTGAGGCTCTAGATGAAAATATGTTTGACTGTTTTTACCCACTAGAGACTATTGTTGTTTATAGTTGAAGGTGGGGATGCCATTTTTTACATATTAATTAGTAGTAATAGGATTGACAAATAGCAATACTAAATAAAATGGAAGCGGTGCTGACATAAGAGTGATCAACTTAAGGTCGTCTGTCCTAGGACTGGTTAGACACGCACCTCCACTCTTTCCTATCCTGAGTCAATCTTCGCATTTCCCTAAAACTAGAACATTCCACATCCTTAACTATTTGCGAACAGTAATCTAATGTAGGTCTACCTCTACTCCTTTTAATTTCTGCTTCTGCCTCTAATATGTCTCTGACTGGACCTTCATGCCTGAGAAAGTGTCCTACCAACTTATTTCGCCTAGTTCTTATTGACTTCCATTGACATAGGAGTACAATATGAAAATAATAAACCTATAAAAAATATTAATATGCAGGGGATATAAAAGTAGAGTTAGAGCTATATACAAATAAATTTTGACGCACATAGTCGGCGTTTCAGTGTAAAATAAATTTTAAATTACAAAAAAAAATTAAAACAAAATTATAAGGATTTAAACACAAAAAGAAAATTTCATTGGAACAAAATTATGTAATAGAAAAGTGACGCTTTAGGTTAATTTCAAAAGTTACAATGGATATAGTTTCTCATAAATCGGTAGGTTGGGTGTTAAACGTGCGAATAAGTCTTGGGATCGTGGAGTGGAAGTAAAATGCATAGTTACAAGAAAGTTCAGTTATGTCTTTGGGATTTCTAAAAAATGTAGAAGATTTCTTACATTAAAAAGCAACTAAATATTAGGACAACGAAATTGATGAAGATAAACGTCCACATAAATGAACAATCTGAATGCTTTAAAGAAATTGATTTTTGGAGTAATTGAAGCCATTGAACAACAACTATTTCGTAATTTCGTCTTGCAATTACTGATCGTTAATTTTCGTTATATTATTTATTTTATAAAATTATAAGGATTAAATAATTAATAGTAAAAACAAGTTACATTGTGCAATTAGTACTTGGTTCAGTATTCTGCAATTCTATCAAAACGTCAAAATAGAAATAATCTTTTTTATCTTAAAAAAGAACAAATTTTCATCAAGTTGAAATAAACATTTTTTTAAAAATTGAGTAGCACAAATGATATGTTTAGAAAAGGTTTATTTACTAAGTTAATTTTCATTTCAGGTGAAAGGCCATTCACTTGCGAAATATGTAAAAACGGTTACGTTTCGAAAGCGAGTTTAAAGATTCATTTAAGAACTCACACAAATGAACGACCCTTTGTTTGTGACTTTTGCGGAAAAGCTTTCAGACAGTCGGGGGACTTAACAAGTCATAAAAGATTGCATGGTACTGAAAAACCAATAGAATGTTCGGTTTGTCATAAAAGGTAAATTAATTAAACTCTAAGTTAACTTGGAAGTAGTGCATACATACATATTTTACATAGGTTTTTTATTGTTTTTTAGGTTTACTACAGTAATGAAGTTGAAGTATCATATGCGAAACCATACAGGAGAGAGGCCTTACGTCTGTAGTGTTTGCGGCCGGGGCTTCACCGTTAATACGATTCTTTTAAGACATATGAGAGTTCATTCGGGAGAGCGACCATACGTATGTGTTACATGTGGAAAGGCCTTTTCACAATCTAGTACTTTAAATACTCACATGAAGGTATGATTTTATACTCAGTAGAAACTTAATCTTGTATAAAAATATCTAAAAAAGTTTTCAAAAGTGAGGGTTGTGGCTACCAAAAATCGAAAATGATGAAATTGGTGATTTTTGGAACATTTATCATATTTATGATCGATTACTTATAATTTTTACATTTAACTGTATATGAAGTTATTGACTAAACTTTGCGAATTTTTAGTACAATTTAAAATTCCTATAACGTACAAAGCTTATATAAGTAAATTTTACTTTAAAATTATCTAAAAAATTTTACTTAAAATATATAACATTAATTTAGCGTCTGCTTTACATTTACAAGTGACTTCTTTAGTTCTTTATGTAAGCAACGTTACTGGTAGTATAAATAGAATAGTAGGGAATAGTCAAGAAAAGTCAAGCATATATTAAATAGCTAACTTTAAGGTTTCTTCGTAATATTATTACCTCTCTAATGCGTATACGCCTTAATTATAAGTTTGGAAAATTAATATAACTATTTTGCGGTCTACCTTAACATATGTTTAAATCATGGATTTGTAATTAGAAATGTCTCAATACTTATGTAGGTTCACGCCCCATCTCCTAAATATACTTCTCAAGACAACACCAAACCGCGTTTGACGCAATACGAGGTATCATCAAACGAACAAAAATATACCAGTGTCGTAGATCATCAGGCAGCCGTTTCGGCTCGTCTCATGCAACCGAACGACAATCGAATGTTACAGCATGATGCACAGCAACGCATGCTACAACAGCAGCAACAACAGCAACAAGAAAATAGGATGCTAGCAAGTGACGCTACTAGAATGCTATCGGACACCGTTCATTTGCTCACGGACAATCGAACAGGTTTGATAGATGAGCATTCGGAACGAAGTCTCTTGAGTCACGTGGTTGATCCACCCCGTCTTCTTGTTAATGATACTGCTCGGTTGCTCTCGACAAATGATTCTCGTCTATTACCGAACATTAACGACAATACGCGACTGTTGACGAGCGTAACTGATAATCGACTGCTCGCAAATGATAACACGCGACTGTTAACTAATGAAAACGCTCGCCACTTAGCGGTAATAGAAAACTCGAGACTTCTCACCGATAAATACTTAACGAATTACGATCCATACCACCGGGGTCATCTATAAAACTGCATATCATCTATATGATTTTTTGAATGAATGTGAAAGTATTTTCTAATAAATATGATAATATAGATATTACCACATTAACTTCATTAATATCTTCAATATACAAGAGTATTTTAAATTTTAAGAACCAAAAGGAAGTCTAAAACTGAAAAGTATTTTTAATAATGTGAACAAATTTTATTTACAATTTGTGAGGCATACAGCATTTATTTTTCTGTTCTTTTCTTTTCTACAGTATTTTTCGTAATTCTTTTTAGATTTATTTCAATTTTAAATTCGTAAGTGATTACAAAGTGTAATTGGATAAGGAGGATGTAATAGGTCAAATTACCTCAGTTATTTATGAATAACCGATTGCGAGACAGATCGCACGAATAAAGAAACATCAAAATTCTTATTTTAAATCTAAATTATTTGATGTGAAATCGTAAAAGTACAAGTACAAGTTACGTACGAAAAAAAAAAATAACTTGTGATAATAAAAAAGGCAAGTGTATATTGATTATAAAAATTTATAAAGTAACCGGTCTACTATACTAATCGACTTAATTTGTTCAGGTTTTCGTAATTCTGATTAACATTTATTTTTACTAATTTTTTTTTGTGCCACACCCTTCAATCATTGAACAATCGTTAGACAGTTTCATCCTTTTTTTACTGTCGTTAAACTCTTGGACTAATAGTTTTATAAATAATTGTAATGTAAAAAAGCGAAACATATTTATTAATTATTTTTAAAGTAGTTTTATATTATTTTTCTTAATTTGGATAGTTTTTAAATAAGGAAAGTATCGAATGATCTCATAATATGTGGAGTCATTTGTTGGTATTACGTTCAAAACGACCAACTTTTAGTAAATTATTTTATAGTGCCATTTAAAGTAATTCTATTGGATTATTTATTTTTTGAAATTAGTCTTAATTTTTAATAGTGTAATTTTATCTACTTTTAAAGTAAATTTTATTTATCATAATTATTACTCTTTAATAATTTCAAATGATATTAGAGTAATAATAAAATACTTCATTAAAAATTACAGTGAAAAGATGGTATTTAAATAAGAGAATCTGAAACTAATTAATAATAAATATTAATACAAAATACATCTTAAGAAAACAAATTGAAAACCATTTCAAGTGCCTAAAGTATAATATGTATACGATATCTTTTTAAAGCATAGCATGTTTATTATGATAATGACGTTAATTTACAGTATTTAATAAAAAAATGTAGATATTTAGAAAGTAATTTAGATTTTAAAGAGTATTACAAAAAGATGGTTGGGAATTTTAAGCAGATCAGTATTATTTGGGTATTTAAAAGTACTCTTAATTTTATTTCTGTATGCACAAAATGCTAGGAATATTTT
>NW_020438989.1:0-8022 GCF_000699045.2 Agrilus planipennis | reverse complement strand
TTTTGAGATATAAGAGATTGAAATTTGTATTAATCGCAAACATGTCACTATACGCAACTCTGGACTCGGAGATATACTGTGACCGCTACCAGCCGTTCAGATAAAGCGTAGTAATCTGAGAAAAAGGCTTAAACTAACAATAAAATTGGTTTTAATAAAGTTGCCCCTAAAGAGTACCCGCGTTAGTACAGGAATGAATTGAATAATGCTATCATGGTACCTACGTTTTTAGTTTAATAACTACTTATTAATAATGATAATGCAAATTAAATGTCTTTTTTTTATTCAAATCTAGCGTAAATAACAATAAATATATGTCATCTTAGTGTGTATTGTCTAATGTAGTCTTTTTTTGTTAATCAAAAATATTTTAATTTAATTATCCCCTTTTAAGATTTTTATATATAGATCGTCATCATCAACTTATATATAAAAAAAAATACAACGTGTAATTATACAACACGCTACTGAAGTGAAACTTCTTCAAACACACACATACCGGGATAGGGCTTAAAGAATTGGCGTCAGTGCCGTCGTTTCGACTCTAGATTGTAGGCACACATACACAAACAGGTACAAATACATTCATACATTTTGTTAGAGCTACACTATGGAGTCGGATGGAAAACATCTTGGCATTTTACCTGTTCACACATCTACTGTGAATTTTAAGATTCTTAGTTTATTTGACGTCCAATAATTAAGATTGTATTTAAATATTTGAATTTTGTAAACTGTTTATGTGCAAAACATCCCTCAAAAATATTTTTCTACCTTGGAAATTCTAAATTTCTATTGGAAAAATTTTCATTGTTGCCATATTCTAATAACATTAACAAAAAACTTTTCTTATAAAAAATTTTTTTGTCCGTTTGAATATTGAATTAACTTATTGTACTCGCGTTGTTTTTAAGTCAGTGTTAATTATTAACTATTTAATTATTTATTGGTTTATGAATAACTGTGCTGTGTTAAATCAATGTCTATTTACACCACATTATGTACCATTTACAAGCACCGAACCTACCTTGATAGTTTCCCAAATGGAGGCGAATCGTCGGTGTTGGTTCTCGTTCTCCACTTAAATATTAATCTTCCAACCCTTCAATTCCTAGATTCTTTGTTTACTTAAAATTCCCTTGATCGATTAGGTTTTCTATTTTTTTATATTTTCGCAAAAATAGGTGTATATGTATGAGGTTATCTTCATTCTGGATAACTATTGAAATATGTTTTTGATGTCACATAAGAATTATTATATATTTTGTTAGTCGCGTGGTTTTATCGGGCTATTTTTTCTGACAGGCGAGTCAGTTCCTATTTACAAATTAAAGTGAGTTAGTATAATTGAACGCACCTATAAAACCTATTATCTATATAGCGGAATTATAAAAAGATGTTTTATCTATGGGTCTTTCGACGGTCTCATCTGTCATCTTGTCTTCTGTTTCAGTTTGAAGGAGGTGACGAGCCGCAGTTTTTGTTGACCATGAACGGAGGCGATGACCGAAGGTATTTAACTCTAATCTTATTCGATTTTCATTTGATTGTATGGAATATGTATCTATTTAATAATTGATTGGTTTCGATTACCGTTGCTTGGATTTTTTTTGGCGTGAACGACTCGGTAGTGTACTGGTTTCGTGCTCCAATATGGTGGTCAATCTAGGTGTATTGCCTGTCCACTCATCTACTGTAAATTTTTAGATTCTTCGTTTATTTAAGGATGAATAATTAGGATTTTGTTAGAATTTTTGAATTTTAAAAACTGTTTTAGGCGATGATTGTAGATTTTTCATATCGTTCGGGTCACGTTGTGAAAAATTGCTTTCCATTTATAAACAAAATATTATTCTCCCCTTAAAATTCTAAATTTCTGTTAGAACAATTCTTATTTTTGCCGTGTTATTTTGTAGATTGGATTTTAACGACTGTTTTTTTTTCTGTAATATAGGTTTGTTGTGAGATAACATCCTTGGATTAGATGGGCAAACTACTTACAGATGCAATGTTTGTGGTAGTCATACTTTTTTTTATTTCCAAAAATGCTTCTAATGAGCTGGCCGAAAACTTCATAGGGTGTTAACAATGGTAATTATCATTAATAATAAAATAACAAGGCCTGGTGAACATATAATTAGTACTAAGTTGTTTCAACAGGTTTGCATTGAAACATAAGTGAACGTGAAAAGGGAAAATTAAAAAGAGCCGAAACGTGGAGAAGAAGAGACTCACTCACGTTTCTTTCTCTTGGACTTGGAAGGGGTAAGAAATCTTAAACTATTTTATGATGTGCTTACAAAATGGTGTGTGATTTTCCAAATCTTGTATTCCATTTGTTTAAGAAAGATTACTTACTATTATATTTTTTTTACTCTTCAATTGTGATAGTTATTGAGTTTGATAGTCTATTATTTGATTGATGGAAATTATGATTCTTAATATTTTAAGACAATTTTTAAGATAAAACTAACTTTAATATGTTTCAGCAGATTATCATTTAAACACATTAAATGAACAAGGAGACAAAAAATAAGAAAGATTCGAAACATGGAGAGGTAGAAACCCGTTAATGCTCCTTCCCCTTGGACTTCAAAAGTTGCAGTTTTTAGAAAATACATGCATTCTAATTGACGCTAATGTATTTGAGGTTACACATGTGATGTTGTCTTCTACCATGACATTTCATCGTCATCAATGGTATTTGCCCTCTATGGTATCTATAGTTTTATTCTCCAACAATTATCTATTGTCTACAGTAATAAATTGAGATTGTACGTCTATGATTATTTCTGTTACCTATAACATTTATCTGTCATGAATAAAATTGACAACCCGCGACCATTGTATAATGTTGTTTATTCATGTTTTGCTTAATTTAATCTTTAATTGAAGTATTTTTGTTTATTTCTACAGATCGTCCAAACGTGAGAGAGAGAGAGAATTACAAGTTCAGGTTGATCATAGTGAAACAACCAATGTCTACAATGGTATCGTCTTTCCCGAGTTATATCCTTGATTTGCTGTTTTCGTCTTCAACTTGCAACATTATGTAGTTAATTTTCAGCAGCTGAGTGAGAGCAAGAGGACATTATTTGAATTCCACTGAAACAACAAATTTACTGCTGATATTCCTCCTGGATTCGGTGTGCTTTTTACATCTGCAAACTTTGGAACATTACAGTCTACAGTTAATTAAGGTGAGAATNCTGAAAAGTTATATTTATATATATTTGTCATCACACATAAATATTGTAAAATGAATACATAGTAATATTTACCGTTTAACTACAATTTAGAAATCAGAAACCCTTCCTTTTCTTTCCCAATCACCATATCTTGTTGGTTCAGGTCCCTTTGGACCTCCAACTTCCCCTGTGTGAGGATTGGTGTTATTCGGCCATGGTGGAAGAAGCTCTTCTTCATTTTGATCTTTACCTGCAATTTCTTCTAAATTTTCAACAGACGCTGTTTCACGTAATTTTTTCTTAAATTCTTTCATTCTGGGACTCATTGACGATGATTCCTCTGTATATTTTGTAGTCGATGAAAGGCAGTTTATTTGAAAAAAATTGCAACCGCGCAGTATATAAGACAATTTGGATGTATTCTTCGTGTTAGAAAATAAACATGCTATGTTCATTTTAAATTATTTTCTTTATATGTAAGTACAGTTTATTTACTTTTTTTTTACTTGTTTTACGTTGTTAAGATTGAGGTTATACCATTCATTTGTTACCAATAGTTACTGATAAACAATAATTCAAAAATTAAATTTTTAAGTCTGTTTGTGAATTCTTACACAAATAATTTTTGTGACTAATCAATAACAAAGGTAATTAATTTGTTAATTATAAACTTAAGTTTATGGGTGCTTAACGGATCTAAATAATTTATTATTTTTCAAGAAAAAATGAAAATTAACGATGTTATTTATGTACTTAAACTTTAGGAGGTTTCATATTACAAATGCTACGTAATCAAGCATGGAACTTAATAACCAACGATGATTAAACGTAACGAAAACGTAATTAATAGCATTTGATAATATTGTATGGCTCATAGACAAATATGACTTTAAATCTATTGTTATTTGCATATCTATATCTTTGTATATCTATTATCTATGATTATTTGCTAACTTCACACTCAACATTTCAATTCTTATAAAAAGTGTTTATGGTGACTTAATGGTAATTAATTTATTAGTTATGAGTACGATTAGCTAACGGTTTTTTTTTCATTAATTGTATAATAGACTCCACGTATTCAGTCGATTGGAAGTCGTTTGTGAATGTTTATTATTGGAGGAAATACGGAAAATAAATTTAACTTTACGTCCCCTACAGTAATCATAATTTAAAAATCATGGTTATTTCTATTGACAATTATCTTCATTTAATTGAGGATGATCAGTATCTGTTGTTTTTGTTTCCAAACATCCCATAGATCCCATAGCAACATCCGAACAATTTGTTTACGAATTATAAAAAAAGGTAATTAACATTTATTCTTAATTTTACATAAAATAAAATCGTCATTGTTTTAGTACATGAACTATTCTCCTACGCAGTATTTTGGGTGGTTGACAATGTATGAATAGAGGTAGACACTACGATGTGTTGATATTCAAAAATATGCTTTCAAATTATCGACACCGCATTAGAAAGGTAGGATTCATTTTTTCTTTTCTTCAAATTTAAAATTAATTTCTGCGGTTATTTTTTTCATTAGTTGACATTGGAATTGAGACAGGAAGTTTAGTCAGGTAGGTAGTACTCACCAAGTAGAATCGTGTGGTAGCATTAATTCCGTGCGGAAACCAATGTAGCTTGAGATACAGGCTCCTAAAGTTATTTAATCGGTGAGTACTACCTACCTGAGTAAACTTCATGTCTCAATTCCAATGTCAACTAAAGTAAAAAATTACCATTTCTGCCTTATAAACGATAAAGTTAAATCGGTGAAAAGAATTTTATTGTTGGAGATTACCTGGGTGCATTTTCAGCCCCCAGTTTATAAACTTTGTTTTTATATATTGATAAATTCATTTACCCCTTAATAAACAAGCTAAAATAAGCTGAAGATACCAAAATGTATTAATGTTGTTAAGGACCATGATTCAAAATAATTTTATAATTTCTCCTTTATTGAACAAGCTGAAAGTTGCAAAATATAGATATTAATGTTCATGTCAGGCATCAGTTTAAAGAATTTTATAGTTGGAAATCACCATAGTGTTGTTTCCAGCCTCAATTTAAAAACGTTTGGAAGTAGTAAAATACATTAAGGTTGTTACAGTGCACTGGTGAAAAGAATTTTATAGCTGGAAATTACTGGAATGAAGTTTCAACCTCCAATCGAACAACGTCGTTTTTATTTCTTGATAAATTAATTTCTCCCTAAAACTAAACTTTACATAGTGCACTTTAAAAAAAAAAAACGAAGAGAAGAAAACAAATAAGTTCCATGAAAAATTTTAATTGCTTTGACAATGTTTTACATGGCATCATCCCAAAAAGCAGAAAACTATTTCTGATGAAAAACTTCTAAAGCTGTTCACAATAATTGTAATCTAGTTAATAATCAACTAGAATTAGTGTCTCATAATTCCCCTTTGATTTTGTGTAAATTGTTATCATGATCCCCCACCCCGTTCTTTGTAATAGTATATATTGTTCAAACACTTTTTTAGTAATCTTTTGTATACTTTAGATAATAATCGTTATGACCGAAATAGTATTGTGGAGGCAAGTAAAATTTTTCGTGAAACTTATTTGTAAGTTATGAATAGAATTTTATGCTTGAATATCATCGGTTTGCAATTTCAACCCCTAATCTAAAAACGTTGGTTTTATTTCCCTATAGGTTTCTCCCTTATCAAACGCACTAAAAGTACTAAAACGTATTAAAGTTATCAGTAAAATTTTATAGTTGGAAATTACCGGGATGCACCTTCAACCCCCAAGTTAAAAACTTCGTTTTTATTTCTTTTAATAATTTAATCACTTATTAAACGAGCTGAATGTACCAAAATATATTAAACTTATTGTGAGACATCAGCAAAACATATTTTATAGTTCGAAATTATGCATGATCTTCAGCCCCTGTCTGATTTAAAAATGCAGTATTTATCTCTTGATAAATGACATGTACCTAAAGTAGTACCCAAATGTAATAAAATAGTCGTTGGTGGACAGATATTATGTGGTTAAAACTTACTAGTGAATATTTTAAACCCTGATATTGAAAGCTAACTCTTCAATAAGAAAGGAATTCAAAACTGCTACTGTAGCCTAGTGCTCCGAATACTTTGCAGTGAAGTGGGTGGCCTATGTAAAGAATGAATAGTTTGCTATTGGTGTTTAAAATCACAGGTATTTTAAATTGAAGTTATCATGGTAACAATGCCTGAAATTACATGATGGCGCTGCAATCTAGATAAAGACCGAAATGTTACACTGCGAGTCGATTTTTTTTTAACAACTAAATTTTTCGATCTCAAGGAAATAATCTATTTATTTTGTACATATGCAGCCAAAAAAAATAATTATGATTTCATAACATTTAACGTTGCTAATGTAGATGAATGTCTTTCACTTGGTTTTTGATATTTATCTAATCTGTGTATTATTACGTTGTGTACTGTATATTACAATTTTTTATTGGTTTCTGATAAACATTTTTATAGTTAAAAATGCGGATAAAAAACTGTTTTATTTGTGAAAATTGTGGTTTATTTTTCAATTAATTTTTCCGGCATTAGGGAAGATCGGGGTATAAAAATGTAATAAAGTAATAAGTAATGGTCAAGAATATGCTTCCTAATGGAAAGAGCGATTGCAGAGGAAAAATAATGTACTTTTTTTAGTTTGCATTTAAAAACGATAAGAACAAAGCGATTAATGTTTAGTCAGTCGTCTGTCCAAATATTGAGAAATTTACAGTACTTTTTCCGTCATGTATTTATTCTTACATGTTTAAAAAACATTATATTTTATTAGTCTTTACATTCTCTCCCATTTTATACCTATTTGTCTTTGTCCTAATCTCGTTAATCCCTTTTTTACAATCGCATCATTCGGTCACTTTGCCTGTTTGTCTCGAGAAATAATATGCTTCTATTAATGTATTTAAATATGTGTGAAGATATAGAGTTGAATGGAATCTTGAATTCCCTCATTAATAATAAATTTAAAAAAAATCCGATTTTACGAATTAAACAGTAAAATTTTGTAGAAATGCGAACATTACGGAACGTTTTTTTTTTTTGTTAGGTGGATTGTAGGATTCTTAATAAACTTGTCATAGGTATTTCTTTTTTTATGAAGGGGCTCTAATGAAAGCTGTATGAATTAAAAAAAAAGTAAATTTATTATTATACATCCATTCATTCTTATCTGTATACTTACTAGCAGTTCTGTTTGCATAGGTCACATGTACAGTACAGGGTGAGTAAATTTAGACGTGTTACCTTTTGAGGTAAATTTATTGGTGCTTTCAAAAATTCGGTATCATTTTTTGTTTTCGAGTTGTCAAAATTTTAGTTTTGACTACATGCCTATAACCTGCTTGTAACATTAAAAAAATAAGACGCGTTCTTCAGGCACTTTTTAAGTAACAGTAGTTTCTTCAATGTCGTCAAAGTTGTAACTTTTTGGGCTTGGTTGACTAAAAATTTCTCGATCTATTCTCCATTTCTTCCCCTTTGTATTATTCAACTAAGCAAAGAATCTAGCTGTTGAAGGGTTGAAAGATTTATATTTAAGTGGAAAATCAACACCGACGTTTCGCCTTGATTTGGGAAACCATCAAGGTAGGTTCTTTAGTTATATAAGCATAAGTTCCAAATAGGTTGGTGCTTGTAAATGGTACATAATCGGGACATTGAGTTAACACAGTATAGTTACAAACAAAACAATAAATAATTAAATAGCTCAAAACTAACCCAGACTTAAAAACAACACCAAAATAGATTTTTTGTCCGTTTATGTGTAAAACATCTCTCAAAAATATTTTTTA
>NW_020438988.1:648198-654254 GCF_000699045.2 Agrilus planipennis | reverse complement strand
AATAATTTTTTTGTCTCTACTTTTTCACATCGCTAACTTATTTTTTGAAAGGTATGTAGGGAAATTTATAAAAATAGTTGGAATGGAATTCCGCAGCACATCCTTCAACGATTATATCGCTCAGGCAGAAACACACCCCCGAAGCACTTAGAAAGTGATCCATTATCTTCTTAACAGAGCTACTCATCTTCCTTCACTAAAACAGAACGGTTCTACCTACTCTTCAGACAAAGAAAAAGCTGCAATCTTCGCAGACTCTCTATGCTTCCAGTGCTCCCCAGCATTACCTAGTCCAGTGGACCTTGCCGACTTTCACGAGCGTACCAAAGCCGTCTCCCAAAACTTCGTCCTCTCGAATTCCGACTTCAAACACACTACCCCTCATGAAATCTCTCTTACCAAACGTTCTCTGAAAAAGAGGAAAGCCCTTCGCGCTGACGGAATTCCCAACGGAGTCCTTAATTTCCTGTCACCAAAGAACATAACCGCACTGTGCAATATCACACACGCCTTCATGCGGCTCCACCACTTCCCTTTGGCATGGAAAGAATCCTCTGTCATCTGTCTCCACAAAAAGGGAAGCCCTCAGCTCTCCCTCAAGCTACAGGGCCATAAGTCTGCTCAGTTCGTTGAGCAAAGTAGTTGAGTCCATCCTTCTCGATCGACTCTCGCGCATCACGGCACCAACTTCTTCGCGTATCCGAATACATTTACGATAACCATAACAAGCGGCGTCACACATACATGCTTCTTCTTGACGTCCAAAAAGCCTTAGACAAAAATCCGTGCGTTTAACGCAATCATCAGAAGCATTTGCTCCTACGCCATTCCCGTCTGGGGCTGCGCCCTTCCCCACTGCCTGAATCTTCTGCAAGGCACCTACATGCGGATCTTTCGTACCGCACCAAACTACCCTTGGTTCTTCAGAAACGACCAAATCGGGAAAGAAACCGGTTTACCTTCTCTCCCTGAGGCTGCAATCTCATTTGCGGCAAATCTCCGGACCTCAGTGTCAAGCCACGCAAGCCCCACCATCTCAACAATCTCTATCTTCGCCCTGAAACCAAACGACTGTTTCCGAAGACCCTGTCACCTTCTGCAATGAGCCGCTCCCATTTGCTCACTTCTAGCTTCGCTTTTTACCCATCACTTCAGAGGTGGACCACCTATTTTCGACGGTTTCTCTTCCAAATACTCCCGTCTCCTCACTCAACCCTTTTCCCAACTCAATCCCACTCCCAACCTTTCCATTTCCTTCCCGGGAATGTACAACTTTCGGGTTGATCTTCCCACTGAAGGGTGGGTTTTAGTCAGTAAAAATTCGACACTACCTTCCTTCAGGTATCTTTTGAAGATTTCTCCTCCTCGAGAGTAACAACAAAAACTATGTTCTACCATTAAGTCGATTTTCGTTTAACACCATTACAATTTACATGTGACGCAAGCGACCTCGTACCTTTACTGCTGCAAAAATCTGTACGGTCGACTTTTCCGTAACATCATTACAAATACATGCAACTCGCTTTGTGGGTGTTTCCGTCGCTATTTTTGCAAGTACAAGAAAACGTCAACATTTGCAGTAGAAAACAGTGATCACGTCACAATTTAAGATCACTGATATAAAAAATCACAATAGCAGAAATTTTTCAGCGAGAACTAAGAAGGCAAAAAGAAAGAGGACTTCCCGTCCTCTTTCCGTCGCCGTGAAGACCGATCTCGGAGCAGATAGGCTTCACATGTATCTATTTATTCCCGTCGCCATGTTCGGTTCCGACCTCGTAACAGCCGCAGTCGAACTCCGAGCGTGTCAAGGCGACTCAGAGACGGAAACTTACCCTGTAGGTGGGTCGACTGCAAATACGGCGACAGCGACCAGTAACCCTGAAGCTTGAACTTCTTCTCTTGAACAATCTCTTTGCCTACAGATTTTAAAGATGTTATTCAGGATGAGGTTTTGGTCATCACTGGGGGTGACGGTACAGAGCTCTCCGAAGATACACCCAACATTCTTGGAGCTGATCCAGAAACACCGATAACTTCTACTTTTAAGCTCAACGAAGTACTGAATTCTAGATGGTCACATATTTTAATGCAAAGTTTTTCAGGAGGTTTGACCTCTCTAAAAAATAAACACATTGCTCCTGAAAATTGCAAATTACTTCTACCCCCGAAATTGAATCCGGAGGTAAGAGCCATCTTGTCAGCTTCTCATCTCACTAGAGATTCCGCCCACTCGGATTATCAATTAGCCATTGGAAGCGCTCTGACTGCTCTAGGGAAGGTCCTTACTGTGATTCTAAATGAGGAACACAAAAACACACAAACAATTTCCTTTGGCAGTCTTAACACGCATTCTAACATTTCTTTTCCAAAGTTAGGAAAAATCTAATTGGCCCCGGTTCTTCATAAATTAATCAAAGAACTGACCGACAATTTTTCTCCAGCCGAATTTCTTTTTGGCTCAGATTTGGGACAAAGGGCAAAAAACCTTAAATATCTAGAAAAAAGAGGAGGAGGAGCAAGTATGTCAAAGACCTCTGATAATTTAAACAGGTATCGCCCATCTTACGCGAGGAAGGAGGTGAGATACTTCAAAGGGCGCAACCTTCCCAAACAGAACTCACAGAATAAACATCACCCATCGAAAAAGCACTAGAGGTAGGTTCAGTAACCTTTGCAAGACAATTAAAGTTTTAGGTGGATTCTCGGTCAGAAATCACTCTTAACCCGACAGTCCTGTCCTGGATCAGGGGATATACCATACCCATTCGCAAATAGGTGCCCCAACGAGACCTTTTTCTCGTTCAGAGATTTATCTAATTAAATCCACTGTACATGATTTATTAAATTTAGGGGCCGTAATAATTTCGAAACCACACTCTCATCAAATCGTATCTCCTATTTTCTTAGCTAATAGCCCAAACGGAGGAAAGAGATTTATCTTAAATTTAAAAAGACTCAACGCGTATGTTCATTGTCCACATTTTAAAATGGAGGACCTCCGCACGGCTTTAAGACTAATTCATAAAAACAGCTATATGACCGCTGATCTTAAGGATGCTTATTTCCTAGTTGCTATTCAGCCGGATCACCAGAGATTCCTTAAATTTGATTTCGAAGGCAACGTATACCAGTTTACTTGCTTACCGTTTGGTCTTAGTTCGGCCCCGTTTTGCTTTACTAAGCTTCTGAAACCAGTCGTATCTCATCTTCGTTCTACAGGCATTCTGATTGTCAATTATCTGGACGACTTCTTGATAGGGGATTTGTATAAAAATTGTAATATAGATACTGGTGTGGTACTTGTTAAAGTCTTTAGGTTTTATAATCAATGGGGAAAAAGTATTTTAACACCTACTACACGTGCAAAGTTTCTCGGCTTTTTATTAGATAATTCCTCCCTCAATGTTTAACTTCCAGAAGAAAAGATAGTCTCGATATTGGATTTAACGTCCTCTTATCTGCTTCGACAGACATGCAAAATTTGGAATTTCGCCAAATTCATAGGTGTTTTAGTTGCAACGTGTCCCGCTATCAAGTACGGTTTTTTATATTGCAAGTCTCTGGAAAGAGAAAAATTGTTAGAACTACGCAACAATAACATGAACTAATGTCCATCCCACAGGATGTTAAGCTAGATCTCAGATGGTGGAAAGATATTATCCGCAAATCGGTCAATGATATGCGAAAGGACTAATTTCAGTTAGAAATTTTTGATGACGCATCTCTTACCGGATGGGGCTTTAAATAAATGTTTTAGAGTTACAAGCAGGTTTCAATGCAATTCAGTGCTTTGCTTGTTTTTCAGAAAATTGTAACAACTTACTGCGTTGTGACAACACCACTGCCATATCGTCCATAAACAAAATAGTAGCATTCAATTTCCCCACCTAAATGATTTATCCAAATTAATCTGGCAGTGGGCGAACAAAGAAACCTTTGGTTATTTGCTTCCTACATTAACTCGAAGAATAACAGTATAGCTGACCAGGAGTCACGACGTCGTAACACAGACACAGCATGGTCCCTGTCTCAAAAAGCTTTCGACTACTTTTGGTAAACCGGAGATTGACCTTTTCGCCACACAAATTAATGCGAAATGTAAGAATTTTGTGTATAAATATATATCCCAAGGATATAAAAATTGATTCTTTCACTATTTCGTGGAGCGAATATTATTTTTCTGCAAACCCTCCAATAAAATTATCCAGGACAGAGCGGAACAATGAGATCAATATGGAGCTGAAAAAATCACTGTGTCGGAATTTTTGAACGATCCAAGAGTAACACCAACATGATGAGAAATTTGTAATAGTTCACATTCATTCCAAGCGCGAACCTAATTTCAACAATCTTTATTCATGGAAGGCTAAACGATGCGGTCGCTGATGAATATGAGAGAAACGTTGGCGGCTGGGTGGCTCAAGTTACAAACCTGATGGAAAACAACAACGGAGTAAAAGAGTAATAAGAGGTCGAAGTCACAGTAAGTGAAGATCCAGGAGTCGGCAGTCGTTCAATGTGAAGAAAAGAATTTTCTTCAATGATTTTCTTGAGCTCTCCGTCCTCTTCTTGAGATTCAAAAACAATTTGTAAACAAGGATCGTGGGAGCAGCTTAGATCAGGGAGTATGAGCTACGACAGTGTTGATATCTTTGACGTGTTGAATATTTCTCGAAAATTCCAAGATGAAAGAAAATTGATTTAATTGAACTAGTGGAAGTTTTTCACGTTTTCGTTGAAAAGCATAAATCAATAGATTGCGTTCTGTGTAAATCCTCAATATAACTCCTCTTACTTGAATTAGCCTGGATTTTACACCAAAACTTTTCAAGTTACTTTTTTGATAGATTCAGATCCATATCATTTATTGAAGGTAAGAAGATCCTTCCGTAAGGTAATCGGTACAGCTTGAGTGAGCAAGTGTTTTTGCAGCCTCCACATATCTTCAGTAATTCGCAGGTACCCTATCTTATTGGTGTCACAAGCGTTGCATCAGTGTAAGTGGTAAATTTTTTATCATTTCTGACCAATCGTTGTAAACAAAATATAGACTAAACTATTAGTTTTGTTTCCATAAAAAAATGAGGTCCAATTATATACCATCTACATTTAAAATCCGCATGTGTTAGTGGTCTATTGGTATTATCCAAACAGAATTCACCATGCGATTACAGTACATTAGTCTGTAAAGAGTATATTATAAAAAAAATCGTTTTGTTCTTCAAGTTTACCTAAAGCCCATTCACAAAACTGCAATCGATTATTCAAGTTATAATCATCCAGTTCCTGGACTAACTGGACGTGGTACGGCTGATATTGACTTTTCTATGATATTCTTAAAATACTAGTTTAGCTTATTTGTAACTGATAACTTTGTTCCATTTTAAATGGGAATCCTGAACAACAATGAAATTTGTTTTTTGTCATGTTATTGATTTTATTTGTTTCTTCTTCTTGTATTCCACATAGTCAGTTTCATTATAGACCTAAACGTGAAAAAAAATGTTTTCAAAATTGTTTAAAGATTTGCTAATAAATAAATTAGAAACTCATTTTTATTACGACAGTTCATCAAAGAAACACCATGATACGTGGAGTAAAAGCTGAGAAAAATTGTTTTTTTTTGTTATCATGGATCTTTAAAAAAAAAGGTGTTAAAAAAAATAAAAATTTTTTAGTTACTAAAATATAGGTCTTGCAGCATTGGTAAAGAAATCAGGAAATATATTAGATCGATTCTCTGGCACAGGCATACAATTGAATTTTCATAATTTGTTTAGTTGAAAATTACATTATGCAGAAACAACTTCACCGATCTTAAACAAATTTTTTTTGGAAGTTATACATACTTTGAACTAAATATATTTAATTTTTATGGCAAACGGCCAATTCCTTCAATAATTTGCAGCTCATTGAATTATTTTTTTGACAGTTTTTGCGTATTTTTTTAATCTTACCGGCATTATCTAGTATGAAATTCAACGAGGAACAAAAAAGGCTTTTTTAATAATAATAATAAATAAATTAATAATATAGTTCTAGGAGACTTCCAT
>NW_020438988.1:634248-647490 GCF_000699045.2 Agrilus planipennis | reverse complement strand
CGGTTTTCTTGGGGGGTGAAGGGGAGGTCTTTTTGGGAACCTTGGGGCAGCCGCGGTAGGTGGCGCGGTGGTTCCCTTTACAATTGGCACAAGTCGGATTTGCATCCTTCTTGTCCTTGGATTTGCATTCGGCCGTGATGTGGTTACGGCCGCAGAATGCGCAGACCCAGGCTGCGTGACAGTAGTTGGCTGTATGGAAAAACTTCATACAGCGGCGGCATTGGGGAACATCCTTTGTTGCCTTTTTCGGCTCAACTTTGATGTTGAGGCCGCAGAGTTTACCAAGGTCGAAAATTGCCTTGGAGTTTGAGGCGGTCTTGTCAAGACGGACGGAGACAAGGGGCCAGATTTTATCACCTTTGGACATACGATGTATGCCTTTGATAATAAAGCCTTTGTGGCTTAGTTCGGACTCGATGTCCTCCGTTGGGATGTCTTCGCAGACACCGCGGATAACTACATGGAGGTCACGGTCCTGCTGTAGCTGGTTAGTAGAAAATTGGACTTTGGATTCGTCCAGGAAAGAGGATAGACGACGAAAATCGTCGATAGAGTTCGGGTAGACTCGAATTGAGTCTTTGGTGTTTACGGACCTACGGGCGGTGATGCCGTGATTGTCCATGGCACGTAGAATTTTGTCTATGACGATTGGTGGTGGAGACTTTTGGGTTGGACTTGGTTCCAAGTCCGATTCGTTGTCCGAGGAAGAGGAAGATGACTCGGACGAAGACAGAAAAGGCTGTTGTCGCCGGCGCTTGTTAGCGTGTTTGCCGGCTTTTATGAAACCGTCGTTCTCTCGGCGGTCCGTGTGCGGTAGACGGGTAGCGAAAATGACCTTGGTCGCGTTAGGGGCTGGTGTTGGGCCGGACTGGTTGGCGTCGTTATGCGGAGCTACGGGTGAAGACTCCATGTCTTCGGTCATGGTCGTAGGGGCTGCGGCGGTGGAGAATAAACGAATAAATTCGTTTACCTGGGCGAGTTTGGCCTGAAGGTCACTGGCCAGGGCAAGGGCGTCCGCAAGGGAAAATCCCTCCAAGAGTGCGGAGCTCTTGGGGGTAGCCATGTTGAAAATGGCTAGCTAATTGATGGTATGAGTCTTCGCACAATCAGGAAAATAGGTATAAAATAGAGGAAAATATATTGGTTTAAAAAAGGTTTGTTGTGTTAGTGAGTAGGGTACGTTGTAGTTCAAAGGGACATTGCGTACTCCGTCCCAGAGAACTGTAGGTTAATTGAAAAATAATAAAGTAAAACTCTTACCTATTACAGCGGGGCTGAATATAATGGTGGCCTTGAGTAGTTGATTGTCCAGTAACGGACAGTTTTGTTGAACGCCTGGTTCGCTGGAAAGCTCTGGTCGTTTCGTCGATGTCAATCGGTGCTGTGCAGGTTTTTTTTTTGTTTAGATTATGCTCGAGGAGGGGAAATCTTCAAAAGACACCCCCTGAAGGGAGGTAGTGTCGGATTTTTACCGACTAAAACCCCTCCTCGAGCGGGGAGGTAAATCCTGTGAATTGTTCATCCCCGGGAGAAAAATGGAAAGCTGGGGATTAGGGATAGGGTTGAGATGGGAAATCGGCTAAGGGTAGTGCACGGGAGTATTGGGGGTGGAAACGGAAGTAGGTGATCCACCTCTACTTCCGAAATGCCGGAAGCCCGTATTTATATCCCTTGGGCCAGTGGGGCAGGGTGAAAAATAGAGGGGTTGTAAGTGGGGTTGCATGGTGAGAAAAAATTACAGTCCAAAAAATCGAAACGCGGAATCTGACTATTTGTAAAAAAAATGGATGTGGTGACGGCGGAAAAGGCTGTAGCATGCATAGAAACAGGGTTAGAAAAACAAAAAACGGGTTTCTAGGATAAAAACTAACAGAAATAGAAAAAATCAAAACTAGAGGAAAAGAAATTAGACACACAAAGAAAAAACGGAAAAGGAAAAAAAAGAAGCATCAGATTAGAACATAAGAAAGTGCTATAAGAAATGATGAAACAAGAGTAGAAAAAAAAAATTAAATAAATAAATTGGTGAAAGTTAAAATAGACAGAAGAGAGTTGTGTGCAAGTTTGGGTTGTAGTCCGGTAAATCAGGTAGGTGGACAAGGTAATTAGGGTGCGACGTCACGGGAAAAACCAATGTCGAAGAGGCTGGTAGACAATAATTCTAGGAATAGAATTTTGCGAATATTAAGTAAAATGTGGTTACAACACCCATATTTTCTAATACCTTTTTATTTCTAACGTTCTCTATCCACGGTATTCTCAACATTCGCCGGCATCACCACAGTTCGAACGCTTCTAAGCTTTTCTTTTCCTTCGCGCCCACCGTCCATGTTTTTTTTACCCGTACAGCGCCGCGCTCCAAATGTCATTTAAATTTGAATCAACCGATTCGATAACTCGTTTTCTTCGAGAAACCTACTTAGAAGAGGAAAACATGTGTATTTTTTTTGTTTAACGCATTCAATCCAGAAGCCAAATTTGTTTTATATCGTTGGAGAAAGTATTTTGTTGCTCACTGTAAACGTAGTTGTGATTCTTCACTGCAAGTATCTGCTGATTGTATTGTCAGATATGCTCTGACAAATTTGAAATTTGCCGCTCATATCGCGTGACTCGAGTGTGTCACTCGAGTCGAAGCATTGGATGCCATGATTGCGCAGCCGCTACTTTTCGACGCTCACACAGGAACCGATGGTCCCTGAGGGGATCACTCGAGAATACCTGTTTGACAAAGTCGACCGTATTTAGTGTGGCGGGAAAATTAAAACTTNGAATGAAAGTAACTATAAGATTTGACACAAATGAGAAGTTTAAGATTTAACAAGTTACAACATTAAAAATTAATAACCTGCTTAATACGTAGAGATTTTCTTTATGTAAATTTTAATAGAAGTTTACCCCACATCTCTGTCGCTTGTAAACCCTATCGCCCCTATCGCAACGGTATCTATTTTATATTTCACAAAATATTAATTTTTGAATTAATATTCTATCCTCTACGGTTCCTAATTTTATATTGCTACGAAACCCTTTCTAATCCATTCCTTTTTTGGCGGAATTCCACTTTTACCTTTAATGGGTAATAAGAATATCCGAAGCGACATCCAGTCCACTTCTGAATTTGTTGTTATGTGTAGGGGTAAACTAAAAAGCTCGTCTGCAATATGTAAATCAACACAAACAAAATCAGGAACCGCAATAACCTTCTCAAAGACTGCAGGATATTCGTCTTTAAATTCGATCCATTATGTTGAAATAAAAGTGCTTCATCATAGGATCGTCAGTCCTAAGACTGGTTGGACATGTACTTCCACTCTTTCTTATCCTGAGCTAATCTTCGTATTTTCCTAAAATTAAAACATCCTACATCCTTAACTATTTGCAAACAGTAATCTAATCTAGATCTACCCCTTTTCATCTTAACTCCTGTTTCTACCTCTAATATGTCTCTGACTAGACCTTCATGCCTGAGAAGGTGTTCTACCAATCTACGTATCTCTCCTGTTTTTTATTAACTTCCATAGAGCCCTCTGTTCTCCCATGATATGAACAACACTGTAGCTTCTATTTACAGATTTATTTACATATTATACAAGAAAAAAAGAGAACCGCAACATAGCGGAATATTTGATTATTAAATATTATTTACAACTGGTTCCGTTTGGGAAGTCAAAGGGGTAACTAATAAAATTAGGCAAAAAGGTAGATGCTAGAGCTAGTAAGAGAAGGTAGCTGCTGGAGCTAGGAAAAGATCTTCTCTGTCTTCCGAATTTTTTTTTTTTGTTTAGATTATGCTCGAGGAGGGGAAATCTTCAAAAGACACCCCCTGAAGGGAGGTAGTGTCGGATTTTTACCGACTAAAACCCCTCCTCGAGCGGGGAGATAAACCCTGTGGATTCTTCATCCCCGGGAGAAAAGTGGAAAGCTGGGGATTAAGGATAGGGTTTTGATGGGAAATGGGTTAGTAGTGTGGACTGAGGGGAGTGTTGGGGAGGAAACCGAAGTAGGTGGTCCATCTCTGATGTACTGGATGGACACTCGCGCTAAAAAGCGAAACTAGGGAGCAAGAAGTGAGCGAAAGGGAGCGGCTCATTGTAGAAGGTGACAGGGCCTTCGGAAACGGTCGTTCGGTTTCGGTGCGTAGTTGGAGAGTGCCGAGATGGTGGGATTGGCATGGCCTGACACTGTGGCCCGGAGATTTGCCGCGAATGTGATTGCAGCCTCAGGGAGAGAAGGTAAACCGGTTTCGGTCAGAATTTGTGTGTTTCTGACGAACCAGGGGTAGTCTAATGCGGAGCGAAGAATCCGCATGTAAGTGCCTTGCAAGGGTTTCAGGCGGTGGGGAAGGGCGCAGCCCCAANAAGGAAAAGAAAGAAGCATCAGATTAGAACATAAGAAAGTGCTATAAGAAATGATGAAACAAGAGTAGAAAAAAAAAATTAAATAAATAAATTGGTGAAAGTTAAAATAGACAGAAGAGAGTTGTGTGCAAGTTTGGGTTGTAGTCCGGTAAATCAGGTAGGTGGACAAGGTAATTAGGGTGCGACGTCACGGGAAAAACCAATGTCGAAGAGGCTGGTAGACAATAATTCTAGGAATAGAATTTTGCGAATATTAAGTAAAATGTGGTTACAACACCCATATTTTCTAATACCTTTTTATTTCTAACGTTCTCTATCCACGGTATTCTCAACATTCGCCGGCATCACCACAGTTCGAACGCTTCTAAGCTTTTCTTTTCCTTCGCGCCCACCGTCCATGTTTTTTTTACCCGTACAGCGCCGCGCTCCAAATGTCATTTAAATTTGAATCAACCGATTCGATAACTCGTTTTCTTCGAGAAACCTACTTAGAAGAGGAAAACATGTGTATTTTTTTTGTTTAACGCATTCAATCCAGAAGCCAAATTTGTTTTATATCGTTGGAGAAAGTATTTTGTTGCTCACTGTAAACGTAGTTGTGATTCTTCACTGCAAGTATCTGCTGATTGTATTGTCAGATATGCTCTGACAAATTTGAAATTTGCCGCTCATATCGCGTGACTCGAGTGTGTCACTCGAGTCGAAGCATTGGATGCCATGATTGCGCAGCCGCTACTTTTCGACGCTCACACAGGAACCGATGGTCCCTGAGGGGATCACTCGAGAATACCTGTTTGACAAAGTCGACCGTATTTAGTGTGGCGGGAAAATTAAAACTTTAATTTGAGACTCTAACATCAGGTGTGGGGTAAACGTGCAGTTCTGCAATGTGCGAAAAAAAAGAGAGAAATATGGAAGAGGTGAGCAGATCGCTGGGAGCAATCGCAACAGTTTTGGAAGACCTTCAGAGGCGTACGAATGATCAATCAGTTGCTTCCCCTATTCAAATTTCCCCCAGAACACCTACATCTTTATCCCTGCCTAGCTTTGATCCGGACAACACGGACAGCATGGTGTGGTTGTCAAAAATTGAAGGGTATAAAGATGAATTTGGATGGTCGGACAGAGAAACTGTAGTAGAATTGGCCCTTTTTTACTAAAATCTGCACTAAGGTGGTTTACTGCGTGGCAGCCCTCCGAGGAGACTTGGGAAAATTTTAAATTGGATTTCTCCGTTTCTTTTCCCAAACAAAAAAATTTGGGGAGACTTTTGACTGACGCAGTGAACTACCAAAGTTCCGATGCACGCAGTTATGTAGAGTATGCCCGAGTAAAACTCGAAAAACTGAAGTGTTTACGCGCAAATTGGTCCGATTCCGATTTAATTGAAATAATCGCACATTCAATTGACGATCCTGCCGTGAGAACTGCAGCATTTAATTGTGGTGCTATGTCTGTCAGTGATCTGATTGCGTTTTTATCAAATTATGTAAAAACTTCCATTGTAAAGTCGGTTGATGAACCAATTCTGAGAAAACGGTCCTATTTGCAGAGATCACACACCCTACAAATTTTGAAAATCCTTCAAGAAATTCAAAAACAGATCATATATGTAGATATTGTAAACAAAGTGGCCACACTATTGAGAATTGTTTTCGCCGAAAAAATAAACAAAACCTTACCGAAAACGATAAAAGAATGTCGTATCAACAACGCGATAAAAAAGCCAAACAGGAACATGTTCTTTTTAATTTATCAACTCCGCACACTGAGCGATTAAAAACATCTCCCATTACCATTTGCGGTTACAAAACAAATTGCCTAATCGATACTAGCTCAACATGTTCCTTAATAAGTGAGTCATTGGTTCATAAATTAAAACTCATAAAAAATTTTCATATCACGCCTTTGCAGTGGTTTGACGCAGAGCCGGGCAAACTCGGATCTTTTGCATCCCGAGTGATCATCAAGTAGCTCCTCATTGATCCTGCGAGTGCGAGTGAGATGATTCTTTCCTTTTCTTATCCCTTCTATTTCGTAGGTGAGTCCCCTCTTCCATAGCCAAATCCAATAGTTTTGCGAACGTAGTAACGAAAATTTTCGTAGGTATTTAAGTTGCGAGAGTGGCTTCGCTCGTCTACGGGATGAAGGGGCTTGATATGGGACCACTCCCATATCAAGCCCTTCCACAAGGGAGAAGAAAAAGACATAACAAAATTATTTATTACTGCTTACTCTCTCGTACTTATAGAAGGGTATGGAGTGACTCAAACTAACCTCATGTTGCGGATCCTGCGAAGTTAAAGTTTGCCCGGCTCTGGTTTGACGGGACTGTATACAATGCTTTCTATGTTACCGCTGCTCTGTTAGAATTCGCCGACATTAAAGTAAAGCTTGACCTTGTTGTTATACCGAATGATAATTGTCATCATGAGATTGTCATTGGAGAAAATATTTATGAGCATAACGTAGCACTGGTTAAGGACAAAAACATTCAGAAAATTGTTCCAAAAAATCCAATTAACAATGTTTTAATGAAACATGACCAAAACATAATTACGGACTTAGCAGACGAGGAGGGTAAACAAAAACTGCGTAATGTTCTTTCTGAATTCCATGATCTTTTCACTTCCGGTAATCAGGTTCAGGCAGTAACTAGTGGAGAATTAAAAATAACTTTAACCGAAAATAAAACTATTTACCATCACCCGTACCGTATGTCTGAAAGTGAACGCACCAAATTACAAAATATTATCGAAGACCTAATACAAAACGGCATTGTGCGCGAAAGCAATTATCCTTTTGCCAGCCCAGTCATACTAGTTAAAAAAAAAACGGAACAGATCGTCTATGCGTGGATTATCGTGCACTCAACAAAATAACGCTAAAAGACCGCTACCCTCTTCCTCGTATAGACGATCAATTGGATCGTTTAGGAAAAGGAAAATTCTTCACTTCCTTAGACATGGCCTCGGGCTTCCACCAAATCCCAATAGCCCAAGAATCAATTCCAAAAACTGCCTTTGTGACACCTGACGGCCAATTCGAGTACCTAAGAATGCCTTTTGGCCTGGCAAACGCACCGGCCGTTTTCAAAGAGCCATAAATATTGCGCTAGGAAGTTCGATGAAGCATTAGTCTATCTGGACGATGTTTTAATACCCTCCACGTCAATAGAAGAAGGCTTTGAAAAGCTAAAATTAGTCCTCTCAGCTTTAAGAAAAGCCGGATTTTCAATCAACATCAATAAATGTCGGTTTTTAATGAAATCCGTCACCTATTTAGGTCGCGAGATATCTGCGAAAAGTCAGGGCTATTAAAGACAGCCCCACTCCCGAAAGTGTCAAACAAATCCGACAATTCATTGGCTTGGCCAGCTATTTCCGGAAATTCATACCGGCGTTTTCCACCAAAGTCGCATATTTAACGAAAAACGACGTCCCATTTATCTGGTCCAAAGAATGTGAAAAGGCACGCCAGTATGTAATTGATATCCTTACACAAAAACCATTACCATCCATATTTGACCCTACATTGGAGACTCAATTGCATACTGACGCCAGTAGCCTCGGTTTCGGTGCCATTCTAATGCAAAAACAAAAGACTTCCCCCGACGAAAGCAAATACCACTCTTTCGAGCTGGAAACCTTGGCTGTGGTGAAGGCCCTTAATAACTTCAGAGTTTATTTATTAGGAATCAATTTTCCCCTAATTACAGATTGTAATTCCCTTAAACTAACGGCTAACAAAAAAGATTTAAAACCCCGCACTGCCCGATGGTGGGCATACATGCAGGATTTCAATTTTCAAATAGTCTATCGTAAAGGCTCCGAAATTTCTCATGTCGACTTTCTAAGCAGAAATCCCGTTGAAACCGTTAATCAAATAAACTCATACCCTGTCAATTTTAAGAATTGGCTAACTGTTGCTCAGTCATGATAAGGAGTGTAATGAAGTCTCTAAATCTCTGGAAAAAGGCGACAGTGAGACAAAACGGAAATATATATTTGAAAAAGGCACTCTGTTTCGATTATTAATGTCCAAAGAAAACACCAAACCCACACAATTACTTTTTGTCCCTTCAAACAACAGACATAACCTTTTAAAAATATTTCACGACGACCAAGCTCACATAGGCTGGGGAAAGACCTTATCATCGCTCAAATTATATTTTTGGTTTCCCAATATGAAGCGATATGTCAAAAAATACATCTCACATTGCTTACTTTGTGCTGTGCGCAAAAACCACTCCGGACCTAAGCAAGGCTTCCTTACTTCCATTCCAAAACCCAGTGAACCGTTTCACACAGTTCATGCAAACTGTCTGGGACCACTGCACAATCTTCTCTCACCGCAGAAGAAACAAAGAAAAACCTCTCAAACTTTGTAAGCCTATTTGGAACCCCTAGTAAAATAATCCACGACACAGGAACCAACTTTACCGCCAAATTATTTAAAACATTCAATGAACACTTCGGCATAGAACTACATGTAACTACCCCAGGCGCTCATCGGTCAAACGGGCAAGTAGAGAGGTACATGCGTACCATTACCAATCTGTTAAGAGTAGAATCAAGAAAGTCAACAGAATGGCCGAACAAAATTTGGAAAATTCAGCTTATCATTAACACTACCATCCAAAAGACAACTGGATACTAAAAAAAGGCGATTTCGTTTTTTTTTTGCTCTTCGCCATGGGGTAATATCAACTTACACAAAAATATTTTGGGGTAATGATTAAAAAAGTTCCCCGACCGCTGCAATATCCTATCCTCTCACCTGGCATCTAGGTATACTTTTTTCACAAAAAAGTTCTCGTCTCTACCACAAAACGAACCATCAGGATTCGACATTTCCTTACTGAACTGGTTGTTACGATTAATTACAGAACGAATGGTTTTCGCAGTATTTTGTATATTTTATGACCCTTCCACGGAACACCATATGGGACCCACTCGAACACTGTTGAGCGGCTCAAAGCATCATCTCCGTATGCGTTCTTAATCATTTCGAGGGTCTCCGTTGCGGGTTTCCTGAATTTGACGCAGAATTTGATAGCGTAGCGCTGCTCGAGATTTTTTTCCATCTTGGATCGCGACAACACTTCGTAACAAAAGTTCATGAAAATCGACATGTTTATTTCTACTTGCCCACAGGCGACTGGGAAAAATATCGATCTCTTCGGAAGGCTCCCCACTACCACACCCAAGTGGTCCGATCCCCCTCCTCCGCTTCCTTCGAACTACGGAAATTCAGTCCTACTACATTTTGATCCTACCCTACACGTATGATTGTACAGAAAACAATCATCTTTAAGATGACAACATTATTTAAATGCACAATGACACCAAAAGTCAACGCTTAAGCTTATTAAAAATAGCTCTTAGCATTTTGTAATTTATTAATTAACCAAACCTATAAACAAGCCCACAAAATTACCATAGAGTTAAACAAATAAGAAAACATAGCCATCAACAATTACATATTTTATATTTACAGTTAGATATTCTGGAGAAAACTTCAGATAGAAACAGTTGGAGACTTTTCTATTAAAGTGAATTTCTAATAAAAGCATTTTTTATTTGTATTTGTTTATTTAAATAATTTTTAACAAATAATTTTGTTCTGATTCTTTCAGTATTTAAATTTTCTCAAGGAAAAATATATCCGATATGAGGAGCTTGCAACATTGTTTCTTTGTAATAATCGTCTTTCAGAGCACATTTTAGTAGAGGTAAAATAACGTCCATGTAGTACTCCTCAGTTTTTTTTAAGTGATTGACCAATGAATACTTTTTCTATGGATATGTACATTTCAGATACATTTTAACAATTTTATACGCAAAAATTTCTACTTTATATTTAATTGGGGGAAAGATACAATTAGTCCAAGTTTTCTTGAATATATACACGAAGCTATGAAAATTATTGTTATCACAAATCCCCGACCTAATGCGTAAGTAAAAAAAATGTCTTCGTTTACGACAAGAACNTCTAGGAGACTTCCATCTGGAATTATTTATAAAAATATATCAAAATGAGGCACTTTTCGGTAAATTTTGCTTTTATTGATTTTTCACACAAATGCCAACCAAGAGAATTATGGTGCAACCCCTAATTACTGTTCAGGATGTTGTTCCGTATCAGTTACATCACGTCACCACGTCAATAGCTATTACTATTTATTTCTTACCTACTATTTCGTCTCATTTTTATTTCATGGAAAGCGGTAAATAAATTATTAGCAATACAAAATTTTTCCGAGTTTACCACTTCATAATAGAAATACAGAACTTCTTTCCGAAATTTCTCCAAATCTTATATAATTATATCAAAGAATCCACCATTGAAGTCTAGTTAATATGTACATACATAATTACTCGTTATCGACGAACATTACATAACCAGACAGAAAGCAATTTTAGTTATGACAGTGTTATATAGGAAATGTCAGAAAGGCAAATTGAATTACGTTTGAAAAGGCTAATCAATTCCATTTTCTCATAAATACATATTTCGACAACTGTACCAGAACAAACATTTTTCTTAGGGACTCACTAAATTCGCAAAGTTAAACAAATGAAGCAATTATACGTAGAAAAATGTTCTGTAATACTACTATACTTATTGTTTTCATTCACTCTAACAACTGAAGGTACGCATTTGTGATCAATTTTTCAAAAATAACTTAGTGCGAAGAAACAAAAAAAAACGCTAGCTTAAAAGTCGTCGCCCGTTTAGAGCAACGCTTTTTATTTTTCTCATTTTATCAATATTTTAGATGGCATAAAACAGAAATTTATTTTACAAGAAAATTTACATATTGCTGTGGCAGCTATGGTAAAGTCATTTCCTCTACAATACATCGCAATCGCATTCGACACTCATACAGGTACTTTTGGTAAACCGGAGATTGACCTTTTCGCCACACAAATTAATGCGAAATGTAAGAATTTTGTGTATAAATATATATCCCAAGGATATAAAAATTGATTCTTTCACTATTTCGTGGAGCGAATATTATTTTTCTGCAAACCCTCCAATAAAATTATCCAGGACAGAGCGGAACAATGAGATCAATATGGAGCTGAAAAAATCACTGTGTCGGAATTTTTGAACGATCCAAGAGTAACACCAACATGATGAGAAATTTGTAATAGTTCACATTCATTCCAAGCGCGAACCTAATTTCAACAATCTTTATTCATGGAAGGCTAAACGATGCGGTCGCTGATGAATATGAGAGAAACGTTGGCGGCTGGGTGGCTCAAGTTACAAACCTGATGGAAAACAACAACGGAGTAAAAGAGTAATAAGAGGTCGAAGTCACAGTAAGTGAAGATCCAGGAGTCGGCAGTCGTTCAATGTGAAGAAAAGAATTTTCTTCAATGATTTTCTTGAGCTCTCCGTCCTCTTCTTGAGATTCAAAAACAATTTGTAAACAAGGATCGTGGGAGCAGCTTAGATCAGGGAGTATGAGCTACGACAGTGTTGATATCTTTGACGTGTTGAATATTTCTCGAAAATTCCAAGATGAAAGAAAATTGATTTAATTGAACTAGTGGAAGTTTTTCACGTTTTCGTTGAAAAGCATAAATCAATAGATTGCGTTCTGTGTAAATCCTCAATATAACTCCTCTTACTTGAATTAGCCTGGATTTTACACCAAAACTTTTCAAGTTACTTTTTTGATAGATTCAGATCCATATCATTTATTGAAGGTAAGAAGATCCTTCCGTAAGGTAATCGGTACAGCTTGAGTGAGCAAGTGTTTTTGCAGCCTCCACATATCTTCAGTAATTCGCAGGTACCCTATCTTATTGGTGTCACAAGCGTTGCATCAGTGTAAGTGGTAAATTTTTTATCATTTCTGACCAATCGTTGTAAACAAAATATAGACTAAACTATTAGTTTTGTTTCCATAAAAAAATGAGGTCCAATTATATACCATCTACATTTAAAATCCGCATGTGTTAGTGGTCTATTGGTATTATCCAAACAGAATTCACCATGCGATTACAGTACATTAGTCTGTAAAGAGTATATTATAAAAAAAATCGTTTTGTTCTTCAAGTTTACCTAAAGCCCATTCACAAAACTGCAATCGATTATTCAAGTTATAATCATCCAGTTCCTGGACTAACTGGACGTGGTACGGCTGATATTGACTTTTCTATGATATTCTTAAAATACTAGTTTAGCTTATTTGTAACTGATAACTTTGTTCCATTTTAAATGGGAATCCTGAACAACAATGAAATTTGTTTTTTGTCATGTTATTGATTTTATTTGTTTCTTCTTCTTGTATTCCACATAGTCAGTTTCATTATAGACCTAAACGTGAAAAAAAATGTTTTCAAAATTGTTTAAAGATTTGCTAATAAATAAATTAGAAACTCATTTTTATTACGACAGTTCATCAAAGAAACACCATGATACGTGGAGTAAAAGCTGAGAAAAATTGTTTTTTTTTGTTATCATGGATCTTTAAAAAAAAAGGTGTTAAAAAAAATAAAAATTTTTTAGTTACTAAAATATAGGTCTTGCAGCATTGGTAAAGAAATCAGGAAATATATTAGATCGATTCTCTGGCACAGGCATACAATTGAATTTTCATAATTTGTTTAGTTGAAAATTACATTATGCAGAAACAACTTCACCGATCTTAAACAAATTTTTTTTGGAAGTTATACATACTTTGAACTAAATATATTTAATTTTTATGGCAAACGGCCAATTCCTTCAATAATTTGCAGCTCATTGAATTATTTTTTTGACAGTTTTTGCGTATTTTTTTAATCTTACCGGCATTATCTAGTATGAAATTCAACGAGGAACAAAAAAGGCTTTTTTAATAATAATAATAAATAAATTAATAATA
>NW_020438988.1:593294-631253 GCF_000699045.2 Agrilus planipennis | reverse complement strand
GGGGCGATTTTTTTTTCCTCAACTGTATATTACATATATTACTATTATTACCGTTATGTATTACTAGGTATTACATTGATAAATTGAATAAATGATGTCTAAATTAAATTTTTAGTTATTGTTTTCTTTTCAAAATTATCATGGGGGCTATAATATGAAAGATGCTAAAAAGAGGCGATTTCGTTTTTTTTTGCTCTTCGCCATGGGGTAATATCAACTTACACAAAAATATTTTGGGGTAATGATTAAAAAAGTTCCCCGACCGCTGCAATATCCTATCCTCTCACCTGGCATCTAGGTATACTTTTTTCACAAAAAAGTTCTCGTCTCTACCACAAAACGAACCATCAGGATTCGACATTTCCTTACTGAACTGGTTGTTACGATTAATTACAGAACGAATGGTTTTCGCAGTATTTTGTATATTTTATGACCCTTCCACGGAACACCATATGGGACCCACTCGAACACTGTTGAGCGGCTCAAAGCATCATCTCCGTATGCGTTCTTAATCATTTCGAGGGTCTCCGTTGCGGGTTTCCTGAATTTGACGCAGAATTTGATAGCGTAGCGCTGCTCGAGATTTTTTTCCATCTTGGATCGCGACAACACTTCGTAACAAAAGTTCATGAAAATCGACATGTTTATTTCTACTTGCCCACAGGCGACTGGGAAAAATATCGATCTCTTCGGAAGGCTCCCCACTACCACACCCAAGTGGTCCGATCCCCCTCCTCCGCTTCCTTCGAACTACGGAAATTCAGTCCTACTACATTTTGATCCTACCCTACACGTATGATTGTACAGAAAACAATCATCTTTAAGATGACAACATTATTTAAATGCACAATGACACCAAAAGTCAACGCTTAAGCTTATTAAAAATAGCTCTTAGCATTTTGTAATTTATTAATTAACCAAACCTATAAACAAGCCCACAAAATTACCATAGAGTTAAACAAATAAGAAAACATAGCCATCAACAATTACATATTTTATATTTACAGTTAGATATTCTGGAGAAAACTTCAGATAGAAACAGTTGGAGACTTTTCTATTAAAGTGAATTTCTAATAAAAGCATTTTTTATTTGTATTTGTTTATTTAAATAATTTTTAACAAATAATTTTGTTCTGATTCTTTCAGTATTTAAATTTTCTCAAGGAAAAATATATCCGATATGAGGAGCTTGCAACATTGTTTCTTTGTAATAATCGTCTTTCAGAGCACATTTTAGTAGAGGTAAAATAACGTCCATGTAGTACTCCTCAGTTTTTTTTAAGTGATTGACCAATGAATACTTTTTCTATGGATATGTACATTTCAGATACATTTTAACAATTTTATACGCAAAAATTTCTACTTTATATTTAATTGGGGGAAAGATACAATTAGTCCAAGTTTTCTTGAATATATACACGAAGCTATGAAAATTATTGTTATCACAAATCCCCGACCTAATGCGTAAGTAAAAAAAATGTCTTCGTTTACGACAAGAACGCATGCGGACAACTAACTTTTGAAAAATGCACATGCACGAATCGTAGTAAAAAAGCAAACGAAGGCACCTATAGATTTACAAATGAAAAATATATTTATATATCATTATTGTGTTCTACTATCGTGCAGATACAGAATATTGTACAATCAGATAAAAAAAAACGGAAATACTGAAGAAAAATCGTATCTTGAAATGGTGAACTGGTGGAATCAAATGGATGGATTATCTAAACATCCCACTTTACCGTCCGTTTACGACATTTATAAAGATTTTCGAGGGAGAGAATTGATAGTACCAGTAATACATGTAGGTTTAGCCACATTTCAAAAGAAAAAAATATCTGACATTGTGGTTATTACTAATACCACAGCCGTTCCTAGCACAAGCCGTGCTGAGAAATTTGGCAACAGCGCATTGCTTCATTATGAGAGTCCTACTCTGTGAGTCTTACTTGTTATTACCACACGCCGCTACACATGATTATTAGACACCCATTACGATAAAAATGAATTAAATTATTAAATAACTTACATTTGTTCATCACTGATAGTATGTGACTATTTAAAATACACTTCTAGATGTAGGTATTAGAAACACAATAGAAAATACAATAAATTATGTAAACATTAATAAGTGGCTATGTGAATGTCATCTCGATAATTGTAATTTTATTAAGGCAAATTTCCACACCACCATTGTGGTATTGCCAAGGCGCGTTACCTTTTTTTATCCCATTAGAAAAAATTAATTACAATTTGAGCTTTGCGAATTTACGGATTTTTGCTCTTACAGTTAGCTGAATTTGAATTGGAGTGGCGGGACTCTTGCTTTCTATAATTAGAGGGGCAGACGGGCTCCCATATCTGGGTCACGGCTCCCCAAATCTGGGTCATGGTCTATCCATCAACATCTTACCAATTTTGGACCTTTAGAAGGTCTTTCTAGGTCATTCTTCATCTGAAGAGGTTAGACCATGCCCCTTTTGCCAACAATACCAGAAGCTCTTGTTGAAGACCCTCTGGAATTGTCGTAAAAGGGTGTGGAGCCTCTATTTATTTAGAAATAAAATTCTAAAGTGCTGATAAAACGAGGTGAACCATCCTTACAGTTATTTTACCAATAAAAGAATTTTATTTACAAAGTCCATGTTGGAGGAAAAATTCAAGTTTAAATTGGCCTAGCCTTGTCCACGCTCCATTTTGTTTCGACATTCTTGCGACATCTATTGAAAAAATTCAATAGGCAAAAAAAAATAGCTGCACACTACACACACTTTTACAGAAAACGATGTTTTTCAGTATTCTAGCGACATCTTGTTTGAAAAATTCAATAAGCAGTAGCTTTAAGCGGGAAATTCAAATAAATACAGGCTCCACCCCCTTTTACGACAATTCCAGAGCTTCTGGTATTGTTGACAAAAGGGGCATGGTCTAACCTCTTCAGGTGAAGAATGACCTAGAAAGACCTTCTATAGGTCCAAAATTGGTAAGATGTTGATGGATAGACCATGACTCAGATTTGGGTAGCCGTGACCCAGATATGGGAGCCCGTCTGCCCCTCTACTTCTATAATTTATAATTTTAACGTAATCATTAAGCAAAACATTAGCAAAAGAAGATAAAATTTGGAAGAGTATATCTTTATAACGTTTTCCACAACTACATATTTTTGAAAATAGTTAATTTTTCTAAAATTGGTTTTTGGCGTTCAGCCCGTAAACATTGTGTCTGCAGATGTTGTGAAGAAATCACAATTCATTAAATAATCGGAAATTAAAATTTCAATAAAATGACATTGTAAATTTCTGTTTCATCATTCTCTGGTAATTTTGGATATCTTAAGGCACATTCAAAACATTATCGGCAGTGGATACTTTTTTTACTGCTTTTATAATGTCATTTTCGTTATAGTGATGTATGCAAACTGCAAAATATTTCGATGGAGTCCAATGTTACGTGGTACCTATTGCACTTATCCATTTTTTCGCATTTCATCATGTTTTGGGAATAAAAATATACTCATACTTACCACATTTTAAAGATGATTTCTAATTTGAATCACAACTGGGAATATAACGAGGCATTTTGTTAAAATAAACAAGAAAATTACGACCAAACATACAATCTGACCTAAAACATTTTTACTTCTTTCACTCAATAGTTAATATTGCCTTCTGCAATTAAAAACTGTATCCAAAGGTATTAATCACTAAAACATACTATAAGCATCCTTATTGCACATTTATTGCACGATATTTCCACTAAAATTAAAATATTTGTAACCTCTGGTTAGTACTGCTACCTTGGGGATAGTTGTTAAGCTTAATATAAATAATCATAGATTTAACTTCATTTTGATTTGGTCAAGTTGACTGTGTTTATGTTATTTTTTAATGTTTTATTTGTGTCAAGAACTCTTGTTTGGTTGAGAAAGAACGTGTAATTTAATTCTTTTATTCAGAATAAAATCACGTATAAAACAATCTTAGAAATTAAATTACAAGATTCCAATAAACAAGAAGATGAACCAGATTTTCGTTCAAGTTGTGAAGAAAGGTGACAAGGATTTTACGATCCAGAATATTTCTACGGATAAAAAAATTTGGTATTTATTACCAAATGAACACAAGGACCTAAAACTCCACACAGTGTTGTCAAGTAAGAAACCTATAATTAACGCAACAACCGCAATTAAAGACATAAACGGTTATAGAACTATAGCTATTAAAATGGATGACGAAATTCGCAACACATATTTTGATGACTCGAATAATGTGTGTTTCAAAGAATTACCCTTAGAAGAATATGTTCCTTTAGCTCCGACGGGGTCTCGGGTTGTTGAACCTTCACAACTAGAATTAGAAGATCGAATTAAACGTTTAGAGCGTCAGCTAAAATTGAACGCTACTCCTGATGGCATAGAATTGCAACAAATCGAAAAAAAATTTGTATTAGAAAAATTCGATAGGAAACAAAACAACCCCACAGAGTGGTTGCATAGATTTGAAGAAGAGTGTAACCGAAACCAGATAATCACGGATAGTCTTAAGATTCAGGCTTTAAATTTTTATTTAATTGGACCAGCAAAAGACTGGTATGATACTATTATAAGGAAAATAGGGCTATTTGCTTCTTGGACAAGTTGGAAGGATTCTTTTTTAAATGTTTTTGTTGATAAGGGTTGGTCCATCGTTAAAAAGGCTTTTAATTTTAAATTTTTAGGCGGGTCTTTAGTTGACTATGCGCTGGCAAAGGAAAAGCTATGTCTTGACGTTGAACCTAACGGCAGCGAAATATCTCGCATTAACCTAATAGTAGTTGGTTTACCTAGTGAGGCTCAAGAGAAGNATTTCCTTACTGAACTGGTTGTTACGATTAATTACAGAACGAATGGTTTTCGCAGTATTTTGTATATTTTATGACCCTTCCACGGAACACCATATGGGACCCACTCGAACACTGTTGAGCGGCTCAAAGCATCATCTCCGTATGCGTTCTTAATCATTTCGAGGGTCTCCGTTGCGGGTTTCCTGAATTTGACGCAGAATTTGATAGCGTAGCGCTGCTCGAGATTTTTTTCCATCTTGGATCGCGACAACACTTCGTAACAAAAGTTCATGAAAATCGACATGTTTATTTCTACTTGCCCACAGGCGACTGGGAAAAATATCGATCTCTTCGGAAGGCTCCCCACTACCACACCCAAGTGGTCCGATCCCCCTCCTCCGCTTCCTTCGAACTACGGAAATTCAGTCCTACTACATTTTGATCCTACCCTACACGTATGATTGTACAGAAAACAATCATCTTTAAGATGACAACATTATTTAAATGCACAATGACACCAAAAGTCAACGCTTAAGCTTATTAAAAATAGCTCTTAGCATTTTGTAATTTATTAATTAACCAAACCTATAAACAAGCCCACAAAATTACCATAGAGTTAAACAAATAAGAAAACATAGCCATCAACAATTACATATTTTATATTTACAGTTAGATATTCTGGAGAAAACTTCAGATAGAAACAGTTGGAGACTTTTCTATTAAAGTGAATTTCTAATAAAAGCATTTTTTATTTGTATTTGTTTATTTAAATAATTTTTAACAAATAATTTTGTTCTGATTCTTTCAGTATTTAAATTTTCTCAAGGAAAAATATATCCGATATGAGGAGCTTGCAACATTGTTTCTTTGTAATAATCGTCTTTCAGAGCACATTTTAGTAGAGGTAAAATAACGTCCATGTAGTACTCCTCAGTTTTTTTTAAGTGATTGACCAATGAATACTTTTTCTATGGATATGTACATTTCAGATACATTTTAACAATTTTATACGCAAAAATTTCTACTTTATATTTAATTGGGGGAAAGATACAATTAGTCCAAGTTTTCTTGAATATATACACGAAGCTATGAAAATTATTGTTATCACAAATCCCCGACCTAATGCGTAAGTAAAAAAAATGTCTTCGTTTACGACAAGAACGCATGCGGACAACTAACTTTTGAAAAATGCACATGCACGAATCGTAGTAAAAAAGCAAACGAAGGCACCTATAGATTTATTATCCTTTTGCCAGCCCAGTCATACTAGTTAAAAAAAAAACGGAACAGATCGTCTATGCGTGGATTTTCGTGCACTCAACAAAATAACGCTAAAAGACCGCTACCCTCTTCCTCGTATAGACGATCAATTGGATCGTTTAGGAAAAGGAAAATTCTTCACTTCCTTAGACATGGCCTCGGGCNTTATAAAAAATAATTACAGCTTTGATTAAAATGAAAGAAAACATTTTTAGAGTAAAATATTGTGACCCTCCAGAAAGAACACAAGGCGTAACATTTAGCGAAAATGGAACCTTCGATGGGGCTCTAGGTCTTATTTGGAAACGCGTACGTTTAATAAGCTTATATTATAAACAAAGAATTAGATATAAAATCAAGTCAATTATCAGTAAAGGCAATCGCCAACTAACTATTGTACCGACGTTTCGTTACTTTATTACGACATTCTCAAGTGCTAATTAATATCAAAAGTTACAAGAAAACTACGTGTTCATATGGGAGAACTCTCTTTTATACCTCACTTCATATTACAACGAACTAAAACCCTTTCGCAAGTCATGTCATACAAAGTCAAAAAATATTCAAAAAGAATAAAACAATTGAAAATATATACAAATAAAAAGTATATTCTGAATTTTACAATTTCATTAAATAAACTTGACAGTATTGTAATGCCACACTGTAGTTTATGGTTAGATATTTGGTTCATAAATGATGGGAGAACCTGCTGGTCGGACAATCGAATTGGGGACTAACTGAATAATTTTATCTATCGTGAGTGTGTAGTGGTATCTGATTTCTGAACTTTCTGAATTTTTATCTCGTTATTACCTCTACTCTCAGTCAAAAGCAATGGCCACTAACAGCAACGAATAAGACCATGATCTCGATACGAAAAGTAGAGGAAGAATAAAAAAGGAAAGAAGAAGGACGTCTCAACCAAATAAACCTAAACGCCAGAGGTATCATATCGACGTTGAAAAACCGACAGTAACAGCGTAGCAACAATATATCAGAAAATCACAAACCTAATTAAATGTCACAGCTGCAGCAACAATGGCGTCAAAACAAGTGAATTATTTATAGGATAGACATCCCAGGATCGTACAGTGTGCGGGTTAGAAGCGAAACAGCTAACAAAAAGGGAAGTTACAGGTAATGGGTGGCTTGCTCCTTGTTAGTTACACAAGCACTCCAGAGATTTGTCGCAGGATCAGATCCAGCGTTGAAGATATTCCGTTGAACCTGATAGAAGCAAATAAACTGACTAATGATGATACTCTCCCAAAGCTCAGACTCGGACTATGCAGCTGCTTTCAAGAGAACTAGAAAAGACATCGTAAAGAATATAGATATTGAGGTTCCTGAAGATCTTATCTTTCAGAACTTTTTGTGCTCAAATAACTTTAAGGTTCTAGAAATGAGAAGATTAATGAGAAAAGACGGCAGAGAATGACTAAGAAATGTGGATTCCTTGTGAATCTGTAGTTGTCATCTTCGAAGGACAAAACTTGTGAAATTGTTAAGGTGGTTTTATTTGTGTATATTTTTTTTTAACCCTTAGCACTCCGTTGTCGCTGCTGCGGCGCAATGTAAGGTAATTATATAACTCCGTTGGCGCTAAGGAGACTTATAAGCTTCTACCCGTTGTCGCCGCAGCAGCGACATATAAAAGAAACATTGTTTTTATTTTAAATATAGATATATATTTAATTCAAACATTCTTTGGTTCTTCGTCAAGTTTTATACTCTTAGTTTTGATAAATAATTGAATTAAAATTATTATCATTTTTTCTATATTTATCCTCTAAATGGAAGATAATAATATTAATGCAATTGATGAATTCTCCGAAAGTGAAGATGAATTCGAATTTAACTTATACAGCGACAATTTGGCTGAAATTAATGATATAAATGAAGATATAAATAGTGATAGTGATAGCAGCGATATAATAGTTCATCGAAGGCGAAAAGCACGACCTATTGAAAGCGACACCGATGATAATTCAAGTATCTCCTCCGAAGAAGATGATTGGGTCAGTATTGCAGAGAATGAATATATGCCCAAAAGTGTAAATTTTTTAATAGGATCAAAAGTAACAGGCCCCCAAATTCTCTCTAATATTTATATATATTCAATTTTTCAAACTATTTTTCTCAGAACAGCTTGTTGAGGAAATAATAAAAGAAACAAATAACTATGCAAAATCGGTGTTGAATTCAAAGAATATATCTAAAGACTATATGGCAAACATGGCGTGATGTAAATAAAGTTGAATTTTGGGCTTTCATTGGACTTATCTTAAATATGGGTACAATGCCTGTTTCTAACATGCAAGATTATTGGTCAACTAGACATAACAGTAGAATCCCATTTTTTTCTAATGTATTTACAAGAGCTCGATTCAATCAAATATTTTGGATGCTCCATTTAAAAACACCTGACTCGGGAAGCAAAAATCTTAAAACTCATATACAACGAGCCAGCACTTTTTTAGACTATCTAGATTCAAAATTTTCTGAACACTTTTTTCCAGGTAAAAATATTTGTGTAGACGAATCCATTGTAAAATTTAAAGGGAAAATTTCTTTCATTACTTACAACCCTATTAAGCCAACAAAATGGGGTATAAGAATCTACGCAATGGTGGATTCTGAAACAGGATATATCTATATTATCTTACCTTATTATGGAAGTATTACATCTGAAAATCTTATTCGTTCAGATTTACCAGTCTGCACTCGAATTCCTATGCATTTATATCAAAGGCTGCTAGATAAAATCTCAGAGGCACAGGGTTACCATATCTTTACTGATAGATATTATACTAGTATACCTTTAGCAGAAGAATTAATGAAATTAAAATGCCACTTGACTGGTACTATAAAACCTAACAGGAAAGGTATCCCTATCATTAAGAAAAAAACTAAGTTTTCGGATAAAAAAACTATTTTTTGTTAAAAAGGAAAAATCATGTTCTTAGCCTGGAAAGTCAAAAGCGTTGTATCGCTTTTAAGAACTTGGAATGATGCTGGAATGATAGATTCAAAAAGAATTCTTCGAGGGGGTACGAAAGTAAATATTAGAAAGCCTAATGTAGTTGTAAATTACACAAATTCTATGGGTGGTGTAGATCGAGCTGATCATTATGCATCTACTTATTATTTTTTGAGAAAATCTCTTAAATAGTGGAGAAAAATGTTTTTTTGGGGCCTGGAAGTGTCTGTAATTAATTCATAAACTTGAAAAAACAAAACAAAACGAAAAACCATTGACACATTTGAAATATGTTAAACTATTAGTCGATCAACTGATTAATAATTTTCGACAAGAAAAATCTAGAGCCTCTACGTCATCATCAGAGATCAGGTTAAACGGAAAACTTCATGAAATGCGCAAAGATAAAAAAAGAGATTGCATTGTTTCTTCCAATAGACAGACGAAAGGTGAAAGACGAGAAACGAGTGAATATTGTGATACTTTCCCTGATAAGCTAAGAATGCACCTTGGGGAGTGTTTTTCAAAATACCATAAAATGAAGAAATTCAAAAAGTGATTTTTATCAAATATATTGTATTTTTATATTTTCGTAGTAATATTGTATTAATAAAGCACATTTTTAAAGTGTATTCACGTTTTTTTTATAACAAAGCAATTATCAATATTCTACGGCAACGCGCTCGCGCCATTAAAAATAGCCTGGAGTAGCGGCAAGCCTATAGGAAAAATGAGTCAGATTTGCTGATACATCATATTAAAAATTCGGAGTGCAAAGAGTTAATATTTTTTGACTTTGTGTAACTAGCGAAAAAAAACTTGGTTCATTGTAATATAAAAGTGAGATCCAATTCTATCCTCTAATATGATTTTCTTGTAGTATCGCAATTGGTACAATGATTAATTGGGAATTAGATTTTTAATTGTCTCTGCTGCTTACTTTATATACTGTAAANTTTATTTAAGAATGAACCGACAGAACCCTTTTAAATAAAACAACAATTGAAAAAATTAATAATTTATTTTATAATCGAACAGATATAACAGAAACACAATGAGAATTAATCTCATATTGCCAGAGGCATAGACCTGTGGCACATCAAATGAACACGCTAACAAGTAGCAGAAAAAAACAGCACACCACGTTGCGCCACCTACTCGTAGTCAACCTGCAGACTTCACCGTGGCTACAGCCCATAAGACAATGGAGACACGGTGAGACCAGAGACAATTGACAGATAATATCGGTTATCACATTGCATACAAAATACAACATATTCATTCCTGTTTATGTTCATCTTGATATATATATATATTATTCATTCATTCAGTCATCCGCTTGCTTGTATAAGATTTATGTGTAAAATATTAATACACGTTTGAAATAAAGTAATCCGTTATTAAAACATTTCATCACTAGTTTGATTCCTAAAGAACCGCGTCTGTGCGTAACCGTTTAAAATCAAAACACTAAGCAATACATTATACAGTTCGGCGCAAAAAGAACATTATGGTGATGAGAGAAACCCAAGTTTACGTAGGATATTCATATTTTGACATCATGGTTGAGATGTTGTAGTTGTGTTTTAGGTTGGTATGTCAGTGTTAATAAAATAAAGTTAATAGACGTGATTACAATGTTTTTATAACATACAATAATTAAGTAACAGTTAAATCTTCTTACGCATAGTGTTGTACAAAACGATAAAAATAAAAAATTCTTTCTTGTTTATGTAAAATGATATACTTACAGGAAGCCGATTTATTTCTTGGTGACGTAGCACTAACGCTAGATCGTTTTCAAGTAGCCGAATTTTCATTCATCACCCTCGCCGATAGCGGAGCTTTTATAACACATGCACCCAGTAAACTTAACGAAGCTCTGGCTTTAATAAGACCATTTCATTGGCAAGTAAGTTAAACTAGATTTAAATAGAAACAATTTTATTGCGCATTTATTCCAAATTGTTTTAAAGGTCTGGCCAGTAATCTTTGCAATACTTATGTTGTCTGGTCCTGTTCTTTATGCCCTCGTCATCTTACCTAACACTTGGCATTCCACCTTTCTCGTAAAATCAAAAGGAAAATTATTTTTTGAATGTTACTGGTATTCGATCTCTTTGTTTCTTAAACAAAGTAGGTAAAATATTTGCATGGGTAATTCAATAAGCAAAAACACAAATTGATCTAGAAGAGAAATTTGCTGATCAGTTAATTGATAAAAGTTATTTGATTCATAACCTCAAAGTTTCATTTCTGCTTAAAGTTTTCATATTAGTTGAACAACATTCGTTTCCACTAATGCTATTACAGCTAAAATTTAGAGCAGCGATGCACGTTGTTATATGAGGAGAGCGTTTAAGCTCATTATTTGATATAATTAAAAATAATTACAAATCCATATTATTTATTACGCACAACAAATCCGGAGGAATTCTTCCATTATATTAATAATGACTTTTTCAACTTTATTTATGAGCTTCAATATCGATTTTAAGCCAATTTGCAGTCACTTATTTTTATCAACATTGATTAAATTATTAAATATTTCTAAAAGATTTAGGCATATCACACGAAAATATTATTCAAATCAAAAGTATATATATTTTTACCGTATTAATAATTTTTCTTTCCTTGTCAATTATATACAGACTATACCACCTGAAGCGGTTTCGTCCATGACTCTGTTATTATTCATTTTTTATGAATGTTTTTATAAAAGTGGTAAGGAATCATATGGTCCATATATAGTAAATATTTTGAGTCATATAGGAAAGTACAGGCCTGACGCTCGAGCTGGCGGAAATTTTAAGATGGCGTGGATGCGCAGTGACAAATGTAGGCACTTTTAGGTATAAGAATTACAGCTATCATTCTGCAGTTTAAAAATTAAATTAAAAAAATTCGATTGGTTTTCTTGTTGTAGATATTCAAAATTTATATAAAAAAGAAATATATAATTTAGTTTAATGGAATTTATTTAAATGCTATATGAGATAATGAACAAGTAATAGACATACAAACAGAAGAACTGACTGTTGATGTAAATAACAGTGATAGTGATTCCGATGAGGACAGTGAATGTGAAAACCAATTACAAAACAAACAAAAGCATTAGGTTTATTTTTTTTTTAAGTTATTTTTCAATATTATTTTCTAGTCTACGCATACTGAAAACTTATTTGTGTATCGATTCGGAGTGATCTACCAAAATAGGACATAAATGGCCACCTTCGTGCTCGACTAATCGAGCATACAGGGTTTGTCCGGAAAGTAATAGGACTGAGTCGATTTAAAAAACTTTATTGAACCAATCGTTACAATTCTTTAAAAACTTTCAAAATAGGCTCCGTCTGCATCGATGCAGCGCTGCCAGCGCGATTTCCAAGCATTGAAGGCGTCACGGAAGGCATTCTCCGGAATAGCCTTAAAAGCCGCGGTGCATGCTGCTTGGATCCTCTCTGTCGTCTCAAAATGCTTGCCTTTCATCGGCCTTTTCAGGCGAGCAAACAAAAAAAATTCCGGGGAAGGGCACATCTGGGCTGTAAGGCGGCTGCGGAAGCGTTGGGATGCCGGCCTTGGTCAGGTAGCTGTCCACAAGAAAGACGGCGTGAGCCGGGGCGTTGTCGTGGTGCACCTTTCAGTCGGCTGCGATGTCTTGTCGAACCCGATTAACCCTTCGTTTCAGTCTCTTCAGCACTTCCACGTAAAACTTGGCGTTGGCGGTTTGTCCAGGAGGAACAAATTCATGGTGGACGATGCCTTTCATGTCAAAAAAGACAATGAGCATCGTTTTCACATTGGATTTGCTCATTCTTCCCTTTTTTGGGCGAGAAGACGCCGGCGTGTGCCACTCGGAAGATTGCCTCTTTGTCTCGGGATCATACTCAAAGATCCATGACTCGTCACCTGTGATTACGTTATTCGAAAATTGGGAGTCACTTTCACACATGTTTAAATTTTCTTGGCACACTTCCACTCGCCGCGATTTCTGGTCGTCAGTGAGCACTTTTGGGACTATCTTCGCGCATGTTCAAATGCTCCGTCACGATGTCATGAACCACAGATTTTGGTAAATTTAATATCTGGGCAATTAAACGAATACTTAGTCGACGGTCTGAGATTTGAAAACTTCGCGCACACGAGTAACATTGTCGGTATTTGTCGAAGTCGAAGGTCTTCCAGCACGGTCTTCACCGGCGACCTTTCCCGACCCTCTGAAAAAGCCTGGTGCCACCGAAACACACCACTTCTGGCTAAAGCAACATCTGGGTAAGCCTGCTTGATCATATCAAACGTCTCTGTCGCAGATTTACCGAGTTTCACACAGAATTTAATCGCGTACCTCTGCTCCAACGAACGCTGCATTTTCGGCTTGCACCACTCACAGAAACACGTCGCGCGAAAAAGCCTGTTCTAACTCTCCAGGTGCTCGGAGACAACTGACCAGCCTCTCGTTCGTTAGCTAGGAATGCCCTCTACCGAATCCAGTCGGTTCGCGCACGCTCCAAAGTACAGCTGTGGTGGAAGACATCAGTCCTATTACTTTCCGGACAAACCCTGTATACGCAGAAGCTATCTCAGACTGTAATACAGAGCCAGCCAAATCTCTTCTCTCTCTTCCTTGACCGGGTAGGTGGAATGTCAGAGACTCGTTTTACCGGAATTTTTTTTAGATTATTCTCGAGAAAGAGATATCTTCTTCTGAAGGGAGGTAGTGTCGGATTTTTACCGACTAAAACCCCTCCTCTAGCGGGGAGATAAACCCTGAGGGTTACTCATCCCAGGGAAGAGAGTGGAACGTTGGGATTTGGGAGAGGGTTGAGAAGGAAAAATGGTTAAGCGTGGGGGGATCCGGGGGGGAGAGCCGTCAGAGTAGGTGGTCCACCTCGGAAATGATGGGTGGACACTCGCGCTAAAAAGCGAAGCTACGAGTGGCTAATTGTAGAAGGTGACAAGGCCTTCGGAAACGGTCGTTTGGCTTCGTGCTTTTGAAAAGTGTCGAAATGGTGGGGTTTGCGTGGCATGAAACTGAGGCCCGGAGATTTCCTGCGAATGAGATTGCAGCCTCAGGGAGAGAAGGTAAACCGATTTCTATCAGAATTTGGTTGTTTCTGACGAACCAGGGATAGTTTAGTGCGGACCAAATAATCCGCATGTAGGTGTCATGAAGAGGTTTCAGGCGGTGAGGAAGGGCGCAGCCCCAGACGGAAATGGCGTACGAGCAAATACTCCTCATTATTGCGTAAAACGCACAGATTTTCGTATTTTGGGAGATGGAGTGGTTTCGGAAGAAAGGCTTGAGTGCGATGAACGCACCCTTTGCCTTCTTACGGGTAGTTGCGATGTGGAGCCGCCAGTTCAGGGTCCTGTCGAAAACGACGCCTAGGTAGGTGACAGAGTTGCTCCACTTGATGGGACGGTAGTTTACTAAGATAGAGGGAGGTTTTCCGGACCTACGAAAAAGAAAATTGCTTCCGATTTGGTCTCGTTAATGAAAAGTTTCCATTTTCGGTACCAGTTTAGGAGCAGGGGTAGAAACTTATTAATTCTCCCTGTGCATTGAGAATGGTTTGGGTTGAGTTTATGAGGGCAATGTTTTCTGCGTAGAGAGCTGTCAAAATAGAAATGTCGGAGGGCATGTCCGCACAGAACAGATTAAATAGAATAAGTTTTAGTTTGGAGCCTTGTGGGACACCGGCAATGACGGGTTTACGGGCAAAGAGAACAGAGCCGACGCGGACCCGAAGCTTTCTGTCTGTCAGAAAGAACCTGATAACCCCTACTAGAAAATGTGGAATGTTAAGGGTGATGAGTTTTGAGGTAAGGCCTTCGTGCCAGACTCGGTCGAACGTTTGTTGGACGTCAAGAAGAAGCATGGAGGTGTAACGCCACTTGTTAAGGATAACGAAAATGTATTGAGATACGCGAAGAAGTTGGTGGCAGGTGCAGTGATGCCTGCGGAAGCCGTGTTGATGATCGGGGAGAAGGTTGTTTTGCTCCACATGGTCTAAGAGCTGGTCGAGAAGGATTGATTCAACTACTTTGCTCAAAGAACTGAGCAGGCTGATGAGCCTGTAGCTTGAAGGAGAGCTGAGAGGCTTCACTTTTCTAGGGAGACAGATGACAGTGCTTTGGCGACAGGACCTTTAGGTCTCCGTTTTGAATTCCATCAGCTCCAGGAGCTTTTCTCTTTTTCAGAGAACGGATAGTAAGCGAGATTTCATGGGGTGTAGTGTGTCTGAAGTCGGAATTTAGGAGAACGAAGATGTGGGAGGCGGCTTTGGTACGCGTGAAAGTCGGCAAGGTCTGCTGGACTAGGTAGTGGGGAGCACTGGAGATATAAAGAGTCTGCGAAGATTGCAGCTTTTTCTTCGACTGTAGAGTAGGTAGGGAAGTTCTGTTTTAGTGGCGGAAGATCGGGAGCTCTGTTAGGAAGAGAACGGATCAGTCTTCAAGTATTTCGGGGGTGTGTTTATGCCTGAGCGATATAATCATCGAAGGATGCGCTGCGGAATGCAGTGAGACGAGTTTTTAGTTCTCGTTGAAGAGCATTTACTTCTGCACGGTGTGCGGGGACGCGGTGTCTATTCCACAGACGTCGGGCCTTGTTTTTCCTCTTGAGGAGGTCAAAAATGTCTGCAGAAAGTGTTCTGTCTTTGGTGGGCGTGGGGCGGGAGGTAATGGAGCGATAACGCTGGTAATCTCGTTTAAAGGGAGATTCACAGCTTCGTTCCGCTATTGTGCGAATTGGAGTGCATTTGAATGAAGATGTTTCGAGGGTGTAACGGAGGTGTAGCCAATCTAGTGACGTAGTTGGGTTTGGGGGGTTGTTGATTGAACACCAGACTTCAATCAGGGCTAGAAGGTGGTCTGAACTTAGTGCGTCAATGACGATAGGATCGGCGGAAAGTGTAACATTTTTTGTGACGAAAATGTCAAGGATGTCAGGGAATTGATTGTGGGAGACAGGGAGGAACGTGGGTTCAGGGGGTGCTTCAACTGTGAGGTTGAGGTCAAGAATTTTGGCAAGAAGAGATGTGCCTTTACTACTGGTTTGTAGACAGTCCCAAGAGACGTGTTTAGCGTTGAAGTCGCCGGCAACGATAGTTGGAACGCCTGGGGGTTTAGAAGGAGGAGTTCAGAAAGGTCTCTGTCCGAAGGGGAAGTAGAGAAACATAATCCTAAGAAGACCGGAAGCCAAACTTCGATGCCGACTGTTTCTAACGAGTTTGTGGCCAAGGAGATACACCTGTGCTTTAAAGAATTCCTAACAAGAATGACGATACCGTATGCACCGTGGTTTTCACAGACCTTTCTGTAGGATGAGAAGTTTAGGACGAAAAGTTTGATTTTTTTGGAGAGACGAGTTTCAGCGATGCAAGCAACACTGATTGTTCAGTCAATTTACCTCTAATGGTTTGCGCATTCCAGGTTAGTATGCGAAGATTGTCTGGGAGGGTGTATTACACATTGGTGGGCGTTTGTAGGACGGTGACCAGACTTGCTACCATCGTTTGAACGATGGACTGGATCCTCTGTTCAGGAGCAGAAGCTGCAGTGGTGTTTGGTGACGCATTGCGTTTTTGAGGGGAAGGGGGAAGCTGCTGTCATTGCCCTGGTGTAAAATTTTTGGGGGAGTATCCTTCCGGGAATGACTGTTGGACGGGGTACTTGTTGCATGGACTTATGTGTGTTAGGGGGTACTACAGATTTTTGGGGGGTACGTTCCTCTTTGGAACTTTGGGGCAGCCGCGGTATGTGGCGTGATGACTTCCTTCGCAATTAGCGCAGGAAGGAGTGGCATCTTTCTTGTCCTTTGCCTTACATTCAGCAGTGATATGGTTGCGGCCATACAAGGAACAGACCCAAGCGGCGTGACAATAGTTGGCCGTTTGGAAGAACTTCAAACAACGGCGGCATTGGGGGGTGTCTTTTGTAGCCCTTTTTAGTTCAACTATTACGCTGAGCCCGCAGACCTCGCCAAATTCGAAGATTGACTTCGGGATGATCTGTCCAGACGAACAAACACTAAGGGCCAGGTTTTTCCACCGTTGGACATTCGGTGGACGCCGCGGATGTCAAAGCCTTTATGAACAAGTTCGACTTTGACATCGTCTGTGGAAATGTCTTCGCAAACTTCACGGAGAACAACATGGAGATCGCGGTCGTGTGGCGATGCCGTGGTTGTCCATGAATTGAAGAATTTTCGACCAAAGGGACTTTTGGCGGATTTCGATGGGGGAGGGGCTTTGGAGTTTTGGCTAGTTGCGCCGGTCTTTGTCTCGGAATCAGAGAACGTTGAGGATGCCGAAGACAGAAAGGTACTTCGGCACTTGTTACGCCGCTTGTATCAAATAACCTATCCTTCTCGTAATCTTCCCTGCGAGGATCCGCACTTTCGCGTCCTGTCTCTTTCCCTTTACAACCCCAAAAGTTCTGAGTGACTGAACTAGCACGCGAGAAGAATTTCTTTCTCTTTGCTACACCCTGCCTACTGATACCTCGATCTTGCTCATGATAGAAAACAAACCAGATGACCGCTGACAGTTAGTACGAAGTTGACGGAAAATTCACGATTTTAGATGAGGATTGTCTTTGTCTTACTCATCGGCAGAGAAGAAATTATTTTAAAATTATAAAATATTATCCCGAATTCATATTAATTTAGTCAAGACTTAAGACTCAAATTACGTAATAAAAATCTAGGCGAAGAAAAACTATTCATCTGCTAACCAAAAATAACTAGAACGAATTCATATATAAATAACCCATTGACCAATTCTGGTAAATTTTGTAACACCTGTGTACGGGGTGGTTACTGTACTCCTTGCTATTTTAAGATTCCTACGTTTGTTGACTTTTTTTGGAGAAACTGTTTACGAAAATAATTCGGGAAAAATTAGCTCATACATCGAAATTTTCAGCAAGTATAAAGAAGCTAATTCATTATAGGGACAAGTGCATTAATATTGGTAGGAATATATTGAAAAGTAGAGCTAATATAATTTTGAAATAATTCACTACATCATTTCTAGATCGATTTGTTTTTTCAATCATTGATTGGTCTTCTGTAAAAATATACAAAAACTCATATGTAGATCTAGTAATATACAATATGATACCATTTTAGCTATTAAAGTTCCTTTTGATAACGATAAAGTCAGATTTTTTACGATTATGGTCTCAATATCAGCGACTTATATCATAGCCGATATGTATTCAGCAAATCTTACATCTCTTTTAGCCAAACCAGGAAGAGGAGAGTATTCTATTTAAAATTATAGTACCATCAATAATTTTAATATTTATTTTTGTAGAAAGGGCAATAAATGATTTATATGAGCTCGAAGAAGCTATGATAAAACGATTCTACCGATTGTATGTTGAAAAGCATAGTTCAAGTTATAGTCTTTTAGAGGTGCTCACCTAATAACTATTTACTTATCCTTCAACTGGGATTTCAATCTTCTAATTTATATTTTTTTGTATTGAAGAATGGAACTGGTGTATATAGACGTTTGTGGCATTTAATAAATCAACAGAGATCGTTTGTAGTCGACTCTGTTGAAGAGGGAGTAATGCTAGTCAAAGAATCTAACAGTAATAATGTTCTTCTCGGTGGAAGAGAAACACTTTTTTTCGATATACAGAGATACGGTAGATACTATCTCGCAATGTGTCGTAATATATATATTACATTTTTTACATTTTAGGAGCTCAAAATTTTCATTTAAGTCAAAAACTAAATACGGCATATTCTGCAATTGCATTTCAAGTCGGATGTCCTTATTTAGAAAATGTTAACTCAATGTACGTTGTCGATTACGAAAACAAAATAAAACGGATAAATTTTTCGTAAAAAGATACAATAAGAGGAAAGGGGAGAACACAAATTTTTATTACATATTATTTAGTGAAAATCCCCATTAATACACACAGTGACTTTTTCAGGCGGATTTGATTAAATAATTACTGGGAACAAATAAATAATTTGTAACCAAAACTTGTGTTTTTCCTGTCATTACAGTTTTTTGTTCCAGTTTAATGGCGTTATTTGAAGGAGGAATTTTGACAAAAATGACTGAAAATGAATATGCAAAGTTGGGAAGAAGACGATCAGTTGTAAACGAAGGTACCGCTGGAGCTATAACTCCTGTGGGTAAAAAGGAAATACGAAGCGTTACAAAAGCTGCTCAAGATAATGAAAAGTTGCAACCAATAAATCTCAAAATGCTCCAAGGAGCTTTCTACTTGTTATTTTTCGGTTGTATGTTATCAGGTAATCGATTAAAATCCAAAATTATTAAAATTTCATACAATAAAAACAGGTGCAACTCAGTACACGTGAAAGAAGTGAAACTTCTTTGGCGATCTCTATACCCTTGTAACGAATAAGTAATGACTGGTGAAAGAAAGGGAGAGTATGAGAATTTTCAGAATTTATGTTTTCCAACATATTTTATCTTTAGTCCACCTAAGAAGTATTACTTTAATACGTTTTTATGTAATTGAATAACAAAAAAATGGTCAATTTTATTTTCGCTTCCGTTTATTTTTCCAAGTGCCTAAAAAACCGTAAACTATCAATAACTACAATGAATTAGAATTAATAGATAATAATAATACTCACTCTTAATTGTTGTTAAATAAACATTTATTGTAATACACTTACTGTAATATAACTGCACAGATAAAACCAAAACATTAATTTAGCACTATAGTATAATGAATATACTATAATATATGATATGCCGGTCTCTAATAGCCGACTGTATTACCGATATGCGCATGCGCACCTTGCTATTCTCATAGCCTATCGCATCGCGAGGCAAAACGTTGCAAAACGTGTCGTTTCATGGCCTTGAGATTTTAGTCCCATCGAACCAAAAGAAGTTTCACTTCAAAAAAAAAAACTAGAATAATAAAGTACACCCGTATTATAATTTTTTATAGGCTTAATATTGGGTTTGGAAATTTTTACTCACAAGTTAAATGTACGATCCAAACGACATGAGAACTATCGCATATGTGCTAAAAGCAAATGTTGGCAAATGATAGTTAGAATAACTTGTTCAAAAAGAAGAAAGCTTGCAAATTATATTAGAATGAGGTACAGACAGTTTATTAGTGAAGCTGCAATTGAAACTTTACCATATTTAGATTGATTTGTTTATCTTATGCATTTAATCCACAAAGTCTCGCAGTAGTACGCTACTTTTGTTTTGTGTAAAGTTTAATAATTTTATCAGTTAATATGCTGTAGTAAATCATTAAAATAAAAATTAAAAAAGATCTTTTGAATTAAATTTATACGTATTACATCCCTAATATAATAATTACTTACATTGATTTTGATTCCAATAAATAGTGAAACCCCACTACCTACTAATTGGACACAAAAGAAAATTTTAAATTCTGAGCTTCCCACGGAAGAGAAATGTGAGAGGTTTGTGATCCGTGAAAATGTCACGGGCCTCTAGGAAATGGAAAGCACAGTATTTTGTCTCCGCGTTGAATAGTTTATCAGTCAAAAATGCTAAAGACTCCCAGTTTCCATCGTGGTATTGTTGTAAGTAATGCAGCGCCCAAGCAATGATCGAATGTGTCATAAAATACAACTAATGTCTTGATATCAACTGAACTATTTTATTTTAACATAGATAACAGAACAGAATACTTTTTGGTATATAAAGTGAACGATAAGTGGCACTAGTAAGTTACAATAAAAGATTGTTTTGTTTTCTGGGTACATATTACTATATAACATCAGACATGCCTATTAATTTTAAAAACGTATGTTTATTTGCACTTAAACTTTTTGTAAATATGTCTGCTGACATTTCTGAAGTTGATACTTACTTAATTTCGACTTTCCCTTCCGAAACACATTCCCTAACAAAATGATGCCTTAAGATAATGTGTTTAGTGCGCCTATTGTGAAACAATGGATTAGTTGCTAGCTTAATAGAGCTTTGAGTATCGCTGAACACTCACTTACTTTTTACTTATTAACTATTATATAAAATTATAATTTCGGTGAAATCTTCACCTTATATAATCTCCAAAACGAATATAAACAATTTTGAAAAATTTGATGATTCGTACAGAACAGTAACATATTTCATTTTATTTTAAAATTTAACTGAAAAAAAGACATAGAAAAATAGAATGTATAAAAATAATTTTAATAAGGTGCTACATTTAATGATACACATTATCTTAACACAATTATATTTCACGTATGTACTTATTTAAAAAGTAGTATTGTGCTTCTAGAAATCAAAGTCTTATTACTAGCCTATAATATACTGAAACAAATATTCATTAATAAAGACAGTGAATGTTTCTTAAAGTACTGCAAAAATAACAATTCATATTAATATTTAATTAGCATTTATTGATACGTGGAAAAGAGCAATTTATTTAATTATTCCTTTTATGTCTATCTTTTTTTAATACCATTCTTTTAATTCCACAAAAATAAATTCTACAATAAATACACATGTAGGTATGTCACAAACTTCAACTTTAGGGCAAAATGTCTAAATGTTTATTACACTTGATACAATGTACTTGCGAAATATCGCTTTTTTACTCTTTTTAAACCAACTTTACAATATTTTTTGGAGTATTTATAGGACAGGGTTGTTCGTAGAAGGAAAAGTAGTTAGAGAGAGGGTGAAGACACTAGTTTATAGGAATACATAGAATTAGACAGTATAGAATTAAAGAGAAAGCAATTAAGAGTAAAACCAGATACATATTAGTATGGGAGCGCATGCAGGTATAGCTGAAGTTGGAATTCTGGGTAAAAGTGATTGAGAGAACAATAGAGTTTAGATTGAATGGAAACCAAAGTATTTATAATATAAGAAATTGAAAAGAATTGAAATAATATTTGAAGTGAAATAATATTTGGAATGAAATATTATTTGAAATGAAATATTTGAAATAGAAAAACTAGAAAAAACATTTATCTACATACAAAAAAACAATAAGAGTTATTTCGCCACAGAGCAAATAATATCTAAATGAGCAAAACCTAAGTCTTTTATTCTAACAATTATAGAAAACAAAAAAATCGTCAAGTTTGAGGAAGTTGTTTCTTACTTAATTTAAATGCGTCGTTAGCCGTTCTGTTTGATCGTAGAGGTGCCTTGCCCTTTAAATTTCCTTGGAGTAATTTTTTTAATTCATAAACATGTTTAAACATTTTATTTGATCGTAGATAAGTTACTTAGAAGCTATGTGTATACACACGGAGCCCATGGGTGATGGGGAACTACGACTTCCGCGAATTACCCACGAACAGTGACAGATGTCAATGTCCTTGTGTTCAAAGAGTTGCTGCATTTTCTAGACGTCGCAACAGCTTGTCCTTTAATTTTGAAATGGGGTCGTAGGCGGAAGGATCTAGGATTAAGTCTCGCACTTCTTTAGAGGACCGTGCGTTGAGCGACTGTGTTTTGTCAAATAGGAACAGATTAAACAATATAATACGAAAACACTTTTCTTAACAAGCAAGACAATATTACTTTATTAAAACTGAAAACTGTACAATAACTATAAATAATACTACTATATTGTATACACACAAAGAAATCTCAATGTGCCGCACTTAAACTTCTGCCAACTAAGACACACCAATCACCTCAACAGAGTCGGACCACCTCACTAGTCAAATACATCTAACACACTGCGACTTGGCGGAATTTATCTATACTGCTCTTAACACCAGCATCTTCGATAATCCATTCCACTCGTTTGAACCAACTTCTGGAGTGAAAACTCGTAATTCAAGGCGGAGTCAACACTATCAGTTATCGATAGTATTATACAGCACACTCACGTCAGTGTCATAAAATAAAAAAAAAGTATGCTGGGACACAAAGCAGAAGTGAAACATTAACAATCTGCCTGTAAACTTGAAGTAAAAAATTTTGTTGCAATTCGTTTTTCCACTTGTCCGTTTAAGTTTCACTTCTACTATATGTACCAGCACACATTTCGTTTTCACAGGTTTACTGCAAATTATGATTTGGTTTTTACACAGACCGCAAATCAGAGATAAGAAAACAACAGCTGAGCACACCACACGCCGTCAGGACTCTAGCGGACTCCCCGCTCTCCGCGCGGCTGCGCATTATATCCATCTAATACAGCCGTTACCCTCTCACCGCCGTTGCCGCCAACCACGCGATATACCGTCTACCCCCTTAACGCGGTCGTAACGCTTTTTCGTGACAGAAGAAATCGTAATACCCCGTCTATACTTCAAAAACGAAACACAACGGAATCATGTCGAGGTGACCAATGTCGGGACGGTAACTGGGAAACTAATTGTATAAAATGAACTTCGCATTTGAAAGGAATAAATTTATTTATTAACAACAATCACTTACAAGTAAATAGATTCAAATAAGCCTAAGTGTAAAACTAAAACGATATAGAAAAAATAAAAAGGCAATACTGCGTAGCTGTAAGGAATGCTCTGGATTGATTAAAACTGCCGTAAAACGCGCGAATTCAAAACGACCTTTGTGTTCTCTCTCTGCTACCTTTCATTCTAAGGCATTTTACAGTTTACTCCTTGGAAATACTATGTCACAAGTCGTGCGTCGGCTTCTGCACAGTTTCAATTTCAAAGCCTTTTTGCTCCGTGTACTTTCTATAGAATGGTTTTTTTAATAGTTTTATGACAGCACCTTCCATTCAATAATAATATGCATATGAATGCTTCTATATTTCAATAAATAGTAATTGTCTTTTCTAGATTACGTTTTAGAAAAAATCAGTTATTTAATTCAGTGCGCTTAAATTGAGCACAAAAATGATTAATAAGCATGAACTGAGCACAAACGGACCCCTGAATTGAGAACAAAGATTTTCTTACCTGCATGTGTTTAAATAAACACCCGAATTGAGCACAAGCCATGTTGCCAGCTTTATTTTGAAATATCTGTAGGGATTTGAGTTCTTTTTGAAGCAGTAGGTAGGTAAACAAGTAAATTTTCTAATGGAATATTGTAACAAAAACCAATATTATAGGTTAACTGAATTTTAAAATTAATTTTTATGTAAGTGTCTATTTGAATTTCAATCAGAACCTTTAAAAAAGAATAGATATTGGGATGCGAAGAGACGTTTTCCTTCTTAAATTCCGAATAGAATGCCTCGCTAGTGTTGGTTGTTCTAGAGACACTAGAAGACTGTTCGGCCCAAATTTTATTGAAGACATGTTATTTATTGTACAAGACAATGATAACTATAATTGCATAAGGGCAGTCCTTTGTTTTTATTAATTTCTCCCGCCCTTTACAAACCAGTTATATTTGGCAACATTACAACGTTAATGTTGTTCTTATCATCGGTAATTTTATTTGCTACCTGTATGATCCCTGTGCTCAATTCCTTTCTTGATAAACAAACCCTCGATAATTACTTGTTTACCTGCTTACGCTCTGTGCTCAATTCGAGTGTCACCATTTAATTTTAATATAATTAACGAAGTTTACATGTTTAAAAATGACCTAATATTTCATTTGTAGCTTGAGTATCAATAAAAATTTACCGACGACATGTAAAAGTAATTTGTTTCTCACATTTCTGTCCCCACCTCGTTCAACTTTTTAATAAACAATAAAATTTAAATTATTATAAAAATAAAACATCGTTACTTCTTTACAAATTCCATGTAAATTACGGAATTATACTCGTCATTATACAAAAAATCTCAATAAAACAGAAACCAAATATTGCTCGTCCATTTATTACGATTAAGTACACCTTTTACTTTTTAACAAGTTAACATAAAAACAGAACTAAAATTATGTATACCAAAAGTCTTGCAGGTTACAGTTAACAAACTTAAAATTATCTAATTTGAAACTATGTGATCCAATACATTTAAAATTTTGAAGAAATAACCTGCAGTACTTTGTAACCTAATTAAAAGAAATTGTTCAGACAATATACGTGATATAAACATTTACGGTACATCAAATTGAATATCGTCGTCAATTTAAATTTTTACTTATTAACTATTATATAAAATTATAATTTCGGTGAAATCTTCACCTTATATAATCTCCAAAACGAATATAAACAATTTTGAAAAATTTGATGATTCGTACAGAACAGTAACATATTTCATTTTATTTTAAAATTTAACTGAAAAAAAGACATAGAAAAATAGAATGTATAAAAATAAATTTAATAAGGTGCTACATTTAATGATACACATTATCTTAACACAATTATATTTCACGTATGTACTTATTTAAAAAGTAGTATTGTGCTTCTAGAAATCAAAGTCTTATTACTAGCCTATAATATACTGAAACAAATATTCATTAATAAAGACAGTGAATGTTTCTTAAAGTACTGCAAAAATAACAATTCATATTAATATTTAATTAGCATTTATTGATACGTGGAAAAGAGCAATTTATTTAATTATTCCTTTTATGTCTATCTTTTTTTAATACCATTCTTTTAATTCCACAAAAATAAATTCTACAATAAATACACATGTAGGTATGTCACAAACTTCAACTTTAGGGCAAAATGTCTAAATGTTTATTACACTTGATACAATGTACTTGCGAAATATCGCTTTTTTACTCTTTTTAAACCAACTTTACAATATTCCTGTATTAACAAAAATACATCTAATTTCCTCAATATCCAATCAAAAAATTTATCTACCCAGTTTGTACTACATCGAATTTCGTTATAGATGAACAATACAACAATTGATAGGTTTTTAAACATATATACGTGTGTAGTGTGTTAGTTATTGAATGCATTCTTTTAACAAATCTTAAATAAATAACTATCGTCCAAGGTAAAAAAAACAAAACTACACGGCAAGAAAGTTTAAAAAACGTAATATTTACGTATATGTTTAAAAGTTGCTTCTAAAAATATATAAGCAATAGACATTTTTAAACTGCAAATCTAATTCAATAAAGTATATTCACTACGTATTATAAAAAATAAATGTGTGACTCTTTTATTGCAAATTATTAAAGTAATTAATATTTTATTGTATTTGTAAGCTATTTCTCAAAAGCTGTTATAGAACGATAACGATTTTTTTTATGTACAAGCACTTAGAACAATTTGTAGGAGATTCGAATATCGGAAAATTTCCCTACTTTATGCTTAAAACGATAACTTACGATGAATTTTGAAATCGCACAAAGAAATTGTCATTTTTAACGCTTTTTAATAAGCCAAACAACACTTTTTAAACATCAAGTAAAATACTAACTATAATAATTGTTAATGCGCAAGTTGATCTTTTAACTTACTTGTGAAAAGAGGATTAGATAAGTATTAGATTTTCTTATTCTTCTTATATGAAACGTTAATTCGTAAGTGAATGTGTTTTCATATATACGAAAACTATTTTCTTCATTTTCAAAAAAGTCCGAAACATCAAAAACGATCTTTTCATTTTCTTTCATATACTGCGCTTTATTACTTATATTTTTTTATTCCATTCGCAACTATCGACACACGATTACATAACAAACATCTGTACAAATGCTGACTAGTTTTTCTATTAAAATGCTTAGTTCAAGTTGGTTCTTATAGCATACGATCAGGTACTTTGTCATAGATTGCAAATTATGCGTGGTTATTTCATTAAATGTTATCATTACATACTATTTATTAAACTCTTCTTTACAATAAACAGGGTGTCGAACGAAATTAAACAAGCACCACTGTTCACCTAGAACTCCTTTTATTTTTTATTCCAAGCATTGCCTTTACCTTTTTTATTTCAATAAGTGAAACGTACGTTTATTTCTATTTTTAAAATGCATAATAAAAAAATATTATTTTCAAGAAGTATGTTTATAGAAATATCTGACTGATTCTAAAAAACATTTTTTTTGGTTGAACTATTTCAAAATTTACAATTATAATTCAAAATTACTGCTGCCTAATAATATCGTTAGACACCCCGTATAAGTGTAGACCATTTTCAACCTGAATATTAGGAATGATGTTGAAAGACAAAACCCATATCTGCATATCTTATCAGAGGCAGAGCATTTAGATAAATAGATCTCTTTTTCTCCATAATTTTTAAAAATGTTAGTACGTATAATACATAAAATAACATTCTTCATTACAACACTTTCATTAATAACATCTAGATTCGATTTAGGTGTTTGTTAAAGAAGTATCAAAAAATAATTGTTAAGTTTCATATACGTTAAACGTGTGAAATCTTTCCTATGAGAATTTAATGCAAAAAGTAAATAACAGGCAATCACCAGAGAAGAAAAACGCAAATCTAATGTAATCACTTATGTGTATTATACCAGTATATAGCTTTTTATTCTTCAATATGAAATAAATTCTTGTTCCAATTATAATTTCAATTTATCGTATTTTTGTACCGATGGAGGGTTTATTACTTTTATAAATAATTGATAAATTAATGAAGTAACTTCTGAAAATGCCTGTTCCTCTAAATTTAAATTAAAACGTCTTTATTTAACTGTCAAAACTGACAAGAACAAAAAAAAGATGTACAAACGAATTATACACGTTACTTAAATCGTTATAGCATAAATATACATATGCATACGTATTTTTATTATCTCACTTTTTAGAAAGTAAGTAAACCTCTTCCTCAAATATTCGTTATTAAAAACTACCTTTATGTTATCTTTGATGAATGATGGTAAAGGTCCTCTATACTATTTGTATATTGATTTTCTAAAATAATGTGCGACAACCTTACACGATTTTTACTTAAGGGATTTTTAAAGTCAACATCTGTTTCGACTTTTTAGGAACTACAGTCATAATAAATTTTAAAGGAGCAAAACATCAAATCTCCAAAATGTATAAACTTGAGAGACGATGATCATTTTGTTGCTTATCAATTTAATTAGTTAGATTAAGTACAGCGATAATTGCAATTTACATTGTCCGTAAACAAACATGTATTTATAGTAGAATGAAGATTCGGGCTATAGGGCCGTGGTCTAAGTGAACCATTCTGTCCAGACTTTTCGTCAGCTACTGCGGGTGCATCCTCAGTGGTAATGCTGCGTTGACAACGTTCACTGAGGATGTCAGTTGCAGTAGCTGACGAAACGTCTGGACAGAATAGTTCACTTAGACCACGGCCCTATATACCGAATCTTTATTCTACTATAGATTCCGGCTGTGAAAGCCTTTGTTCTTATAAACAGGTATTTGTTTTTATTTATTTAAAATCTGTTATCACAAATACGAAATGATAATGTTACCCAAATTCTTTGGCCAAATGATTCAGTCTTATTTTTGGTAACTTTGTATATCTAACGACGGAACTGAATTTATCGTTTCTTTTATTTTAATGAGATTTATAAAAAATAATACTGGATCGTGGTATGGTATTATTTTACGTCATATACTCAATATCTTGTTCTATAAATAGTTTTGCTCCTTTTTGTTTTTCACATTCTAACGATATTTTTCTTTTCATTGCAACTCACGCCAGCATATCCTACTACATCTAATTAGCTACCGTTTCTTTTTTGTGGCTGCGAATAATCGAACAACACTTTCTCGCATTGACTAACAAAAAAATGCACACAAATAAATAAACCAATTTCAAAACTCGTAAAGCTTAAACGATATTTTCACAGGAAAAAAATGCGACGAGCCCACGTCTTGGGCATTAAGAGTCGTTCTAAAAACAGGTACTTAATAAAAAACAATATTTTATTTGACAAATCATATTTGCATTATCTTATCGACCGTATGCTAGAAAAGCTTTAATAAATGGAGGAACTCAAATAAAAAATACAACATTCCCACTCTTCTTGCAATTATTTCTTATACATACTTATTTTTCGATTGTTAATTATCACTCGTTTTGGACAAGAAGATATGGTTCCCTTTCATTTTTCCTTTTTTACATTCTTTGTAAATATATGTAGTTATATAACACTTTGTTAACAATCATCGCTAATTAGCGCATATATTATCACAGATCAGATGTTTAAATTATTTCACGATTTTAACGCATGACTTTGGGAGGGTGTTGGAAATTTCGATTCAACAATTTACTTCTTATTAAATTCAACTGAGTAATTTTTTTCTCAGTATCTTTTAATATTGCATTGAGAGCAAAAACGCATACAAAAACATTAAATTAAAAAATCATGAAAATAAACTTTTAGGACTCTTGGTCTTCATTTGGGACAATATCGTAGGGTTTTAATAATTTGGTCGAAATATCCAAGCCCATTAGAACGTTAAAAAGTCCAGAAACACCAATAGCAAGTGAAATACTTTTTGTAATTGTAATTTTATAATAATTTGCGGCGTTTCTAAACTCTCGCGTTGGTATTATATTTATTATTAAATTGTATATTTAGAAATAAGAAACCAGTGTAAAACGTATAATATTCGCATATTCATTTTTAATTTTTTTCTTTCTGATGTGTAACATCTTACAGCTCGGGTTTGGGACTAATTTCGTGCGACGGAAACGCGTTACAGAAAGTATTACCGGCATAACAGAAAGAAAAAAATGTAAATAAAAAAAGATCTGGCTGTCGACCGTTCGTTGTAATAATTCTAAGTACTAACCTTGTATAAAATATAAATTAAATAATTTTGTGTTGCATTAAAACAAACTTTTCATAAAAAAAAGTATTATTATGTGCTATCACATCAACCATTACCCGACTCTAATATTTTGATAAAACTTTTGCACTTAACCGTGATTTGATGTTACACATCACTAGCGACTACAGTAAGACTGGTATACTTTATTCTTTTTCGTTTTAACACTCGTTTCACGTAAAACGATATTAATAATTAATAAAGATAATAATAATGTCTGGTGTTAGTAACCACTAGTTATGCTCTTAAATATGGCTCTTTAAAATATATGTACATCTCTCCCTATATATATATACAGATTATTATTGCACCAATTTGTTCAGACAGTACACATGGTACATGGCCATAAAGAACGAGCGATCGCAAAACGAAACGCGAAAAAAATACATGTATGTATATGTCATATAAAAAATGAAAACAGAAAAAACAGAGACGAATCAGGAACATTATTCAACAATTTTTCTATCCGTTCTAAAACTTAAACTAATTTCAACCTGGTTTTTATCATATATCATACGTTATTTTACTTTATTTTATTAATAGCGTGATTGAAAATTATTTAAATTATGATACAAGGATGTTTTCTTTTCTTGTAGTAGTGCATATTAGAAAAGTTTTTATTTAATGCATGACGAATCAGTATTAAACGTAAATAAATTATTTAAGTTATACGTATGTATAATAAACGAATGTAAACAACAACATAAACTTATTAAAGTTCTTACTCGCGTGTGCATGTTAATGTATATATATATATATATATTTATATATCATGTGATATTGGTCGTTTGAAATTTAATACTTAGCTTATAAGTGGAGATCAGCCAACACCTTTGGCTGGAGGTATTCGTCTGAATCACCGTCTGTTGGATTGCATATCACAGGATGTAGTTCACTCGATTTCAAAGGAGCCCATGGTCTATCAAATATCTTGGACATCTCCTAAAAATATACATAATTAATTAGAAATACGTCAATTATTAAAAAACTGACTACTAAAGAGCGCACTTCGTTCACAGATAACATTACTATCAGGAGCGTACTTAGGACATTAATGTAAGCTAGTGTTTATGACACATTGAGGGGTGTGCGAGTACCTCGCAATTCATGATTTGGCTTATCATTTCCAATTTCGTGACCTACGTTTTAATACACACTAAGTTAATTCCCATTTTGGGACCCACTAAATACTACATTACTTTTCCAAACAGTTTATGTGAAACTTAAATTACGTGCGACACTGATTACAGCTGCTTCGTAATTTCTATTTTGAAAGTTTTTGGGTAAAAATTTCGATAATGATTTTCCTTTTTAGCCTTTTAAATATATACATTACTAAACAAATTAGTACTATATTTTATGTACATTAAATTATCACAATAAATTAATGTATACTTTCTTTTCATATTTAGCTGTAACAGTAATATAATGTTAATATTATCATTTCTATGATTTATTTTTGTTTTTATACGGAGTTTTGTACAAATATTTTATGTACATTGATTTATTCATTCGAAAATTGCACCTCACCATGAAAACGTAACCCGCAATACAACTGCTGTTAAGTCTAATAAAATCAACCATTATGTTCCAGATGCCTCCCTACTTTGGCCTGTACTCCGTCAACTGATGGCCCTGGCAGATAAGTACACGAGTATTTTTATGTCAATTAGCGGCACTGACCATCAATGAAGTTATTTTTTTATATTAACTGTTAAGATTGTCGACCTAAGTACGCACTTTAAATTTGGGAACAACGTGCGGTCTTTACTGATTATTTATTCAATTCGTACTTCGATCAAATTTGTAGGAATTTTACAGCCTTCATTTGAAATAATATCTTCACTAGCCACTTCTAAGTTCTTCAGTGTATTTCCTCTTAATCTAGCTATGGCAACAAGATCTTCTTCATAATACTTATAACCTGGGGTACAACAAAAATAAGATTAAAAAATAGTATTTTACCAAATAGAAAATATTTCATTTTAATCTTTTTACCACCTACCTAATAGAACAACCTCTTCCAACTTTGTGCACAGCCAGGCAGCCATTACAAGTGGATCTGGTTCGTTTATTTCAGCATCCCTGAAGCGATTTACCAAATCCCAAGTACCTTCTAAGTCAGGAGAACGGGAATCAACCCACATTATACTCCGTAGAGTTTGGGGATACCAGGAAGAGAGTAAATTCAATACATCTACATTTATCTAAAATAAATAGAACATAAAAAAAAACAAAAACCGTTTTTATGGCTACTGATGTAATCACTAGGTATGTCATACCTTTTAAAAGGAAAAAAAGAGAATTACTTGACATTTTTATTTAATTGTTTAACTGGAACATTAAATATTTGCATAAGCTACTAATGTAGCATTTTCTACAGTAAAATTAATAAAATTAATTCTTCAACTTACATGTTCACAAAAGAATACTTTTAAGTGTGTTAGTGGCATTTGTATTTGCAAAATACCATTTTCCATGTGAAATACTTCTTCATATGCATGAATTAATGTTAATCTAAATTCACAAGTCGGGTGGACTTGCTTAAATTTTGCCCAAGCTTCATTAGAAGTCCCTGGATGACCAAACCAAACCCCATGCACATGAACAATTAAACGCTTCAAATTTTCAGCGCCATTCAGTGTATCCAAAACATCATCACAGAGAGCATCATAGTCTATACTTAATATCTTTAAAATTAAAAGAAAATATTAAAAATATATAAGCAATAATTGAAAAGTATTGATATAAATAAGTACCTTCAAATTTCTAAATGCTGAAAACAACACAGCATCAACTTCACATATCAGGTAATTACTTGGATCATCTTTAACTGATGCAAGCCCCAAAATACTGACTTGTTCAGGGCGAGTGTTACTTAACCTTTCTAAATATTGTGGAACAAATTGGCAAAGCTCTTCACAACCCCCAATGCTAAATTTCTCCAAAGGAAAGTTACAAAAGATTTTTATTATTTCTGATAAATTAGAAAAATAATTAAGCCTAAAAAGTAAGTATAATGAAAATAGAAACATTTGATTTATAAAAAACAGTATATTTACGTATCAAAACAGTACTCCACAGGCTCCACTAGTCGGCAATGAGATGGTTCAAGCATAAGAGATTTAAGCTTAGTGTTGGTACTTAAATTTTGTAAAAGAGCTGTAAACTCAGTCATGCAAACCGGTGTTAAGGAATCAAACTTGATGACAGCATTTTTAACAAGACTACTTAGAGTTCTGCTTAGATATTTAGTTTTCTCATGTTGTCCTGCTTGAATCGTAAATGTAAACTCATTCCAAAAACTTAAAATTATGTAATTAATATACATGAATTATCATCATCAAATAAAATTGAAAACTTACTTGGGATGGAAAATAACATGTCTCCAGTTACGACACACACTTGAGGCATTAATTCTATCTTTCTGACTTAAAAAACTGAATACATCATATAAGATAACGCTAGGTAACTGAGCCCAATTGCCTGACGAAACTACCTGATCTGTTTTTGATTTTTTTGCTTTAGGCCATCCCACCAAACAGCCACAATTATCGTTTCCCATACCTGCCAAGAAAAAATATATTACTTAGTAATTTACACCATTCCACACCACTTCTACTACATATGTACTTTGTGTAGTCTTTCTTGATTGTGAACGCAATTCCATTGTATCTACTTAAATTTTTAAATACTATCTAAAGTTTCGATTTTGATATGAAAAATTGTAAAGAACGAATAAACGAGTGAAAATTGAAATTGCAGAAGATACAAAAAGCAAATTGACAAACGAAATTGCCGTTTAATAAATGTCAACCTTGACAGAAAACAGCTGTTTGTTCAAAATCATGTTATGAACACTACTTAGAAATAAAATGTAAATCAAAAGAAATATATCGATTACTTACTTTTCTTTGTTCAATATTTTCCTGATTTAAACATTAAAAAAATATAATTTTGTTAACAATCTTTTTTCTTTTCTTCTATAACATTTTTTAATACAATTCTTAACTTTTTAACTTTCTTGTTACATTACTGTTTTTTTCTCATTCTTTTCTAAACTACACATTAACACATATGACATATGTATCAATAATTGTTCCCAGCCCAGTTGTAACCAGCTGTCCAAACATCAAGAATTAACGAATGGCGCATGTCTAATAATGAAAAAGTGCCTAATACTGCTATAATTTATTGGTATTGTACCTACCTACTTCGTCATATTTTTTTTCTTCTACACATTTTAGATAAAATTCAGATACAACAATTATTATTAATTTTATTACTACAATTACAAAAATTAACTGTTTATTATGTTTACTTTAGGGAATTTTAACTAAAATTTGTTATAAAATCAAAGACATCGGCAACATAGGTGTAGCCACCCTTAATCGTTTAGGGGCTTCGAACCCTCCCACTATGACTTGGATTGCTTAGAAATAACTGAGCACTGAAAAGATAATCTCATTTTAGGCCAATTCGCGCATGACGTCACTCTGTGACAAACTCCAGCATTTTAAATTAAGGGCTTCTGTTAAGGGCTCCGTAAAATTTTTGAAATAGTGTTTTCCACAATGAAAAATAGTTTCAAACATTTAAGATCTGAATATTTTTAAACTTATCAAATAACAGGGATGTTACGTCATAGGTACCTGTATAGCGCGGAAACCACGCCATAACGTACTTTTTCAGTTTTGAAAGATTAAAAACTACGGTGACGTGTTATCCATATCTCAATAATCAAGTAAAGTTAGTAAGGAGGCAAGATGGGGAATGCTAAAAATATAAAGAAGGTTTAAACAATCCCCTTCTCCACTTTCTATTAGCCTCGATCCAACCTTACAATTAGATGAAATATTTGCGGGATGGTAAATTTATCGATATCACGCAAATAGGTATTTCGTGCAAGAAATATATACAGAATTACAACTTTTGAACATACCTCCTTGGCCTTCCCCCCAACCATAGGTCTATCAGAATGCAATTCAATAAAAGGTGGAGGATACAAGAGGAGGGGTTGTTTAAACCTTGTACATATTCTTAACACACCTCCTCCCTCTTCCATAACCTTACTTGAATGATTTGCGAGATAACGATAAATTTGCCCTTGTAAAATTGGATCGAGGGTTGTTTAAACCTTGTACGTGTTTTTAACAATCCCTCTCCCTCACCACTTAACTTAACCTTACTTAAATGATTTGCGAGATATCGATAAATAATTAATGGTAGAAGGCTTTACTTGTTGAAACTCCATAATCAATTAAAGGAAACGAAAGTAAAAGTACCATTATCAAATCACTAGTAAGCAATACGATAAAATCAATTCACACCGATTACAGCAAAAAGTTCACGTTTTTAGTCATACCGGAAATAACACTGCGACCTCCAGGACAACCAATAAACTTAAGTCGTCTTCAGTTACCTAATTTACTGCTTGCCGATCCTTCTTTCCACGTTCCGACGGAAGTAGAAGTTCTTTTAGGAATGGAAGTATCCTACAAATATTAGGAAATTGCGAAGCAGTACTTCAAAATTCCCAACTTGGATGGCTTTTTGGAGGACGAGCTTTCACCGAAAATTGCATCATACAACAATCTCTTTGTCGTCTCAATGTGGACAATCTTAATCAAGCAATCTCCAAAATCTGGGAAATTGAAGAGGGGTCTGCAATAATATTCAAATCAACAGAAGAAAAGTCTTGCGCGACACATTTTAATGAACATGTAGAAAGGGATGATACCGGGAAATTAATTGTGAAGCTTCCATTCGAAGAAAATGTAAGTGATCTTGGAGAATCATACCTAACAGAGTTACGCAAATTCTATTCGTTAGAAAAATAGTTGAAGTCAAACCCTGAAAGTAATATGTTAATTTTATGAACGAATACCCCAGCTTAGGACATATGGAAGTAATTAAGAAGCATGACAAACAAAGGAAAGGCTACTATCTACCACATCACCCAGTAATAAAAGACAGTTCAACAACCAAGATGAGGCTAGGTTTTGATGAATCAGTCAAGACTCAATGATATTTTACTAACTGGCTCAACACTTCTGGACAACACATTTATGCTCTTAGTAAGGTATCCATCATTTCCTATCGTTTTCTCGGCAGACATCGAGAAAATGTATCGGCAGATATTGATAGATCCTACAGTTTGCGCTTACTAACCAATTCTGTGGCGAGAAAATCCTGAAGACAAATTAAAAAAACATTCGTATTAAAGACTGTAACTTACGGATTAAAATCTTCTCCTCATGAAGCCGTTGAATCATAGCAAACTCTAGCCAAACTGCACGAGTCGTCACATCCTAGAGCAGCAGCGGCCGTATTATGCGATTTTTACGTAGAAGATTTGATTTCAGGAGCCCAAACATATGAAGAAACGATGTTGCTACGTCACGAATTAATCAAGCTATTAAGACTTTGAGGATTTAATCTAAGGCAGTGGTCATCTTACAATCCAAGATTAATAGAATCATTATCAAAAACAGATGTCAATAAAAAGTTATTCTTAGACGCCAGCAGTACTTTGAAAACACTAAATATTCACTGGAATTCAGAAACTGATAACTTTGTCCATTCAGTGAATAATCGCGAATTCACTAGGAGCCAACTTACTTACAGAGGATTCATTCCCCTATAGCCAGATTATTTGATCCGCTAGGTCTACTAGATCCCGCAATTATTCAGGCAAAACTCATCATGCAGCACCTGTGGCAAGAAAAAACGGATTGAGATGCTTACCAAATCATATATACAACGAATGGCAAGAGTATGTGAAAACTCTGCAGGAATTAAACCAAATTAGTATACTTAGATGCATTTTGTTTTCGAATTCAACGTCCACGGCCAACGTGGCAGCAAGTTTCTTCCTGTACCCAACTACTAAAATCGTTATGGGCTCAGTGGGACTCAATGGTTTTGGAGGACGGCATCTTCAAGCGTGTTGTTGAAAGTCCAGATGGAGAGGAAGATAGGAAGTAACTGGTTATTCCTCGAAACAAGGTTAGAGAGGTGTTGCAGTATCTTCATGATGGATCATCTGGTGGCCATTTTGGAGTGAATAAGACGCTTGGGTAAGTTCGAGAGCGATTTTATTGGGTGAACTGTAAGGACGATGTCAAGAATTGGTGTAAGAAGTGTACCACCTGTGCCGCAAGTAATGAACCACAGAAAAGGCTAAAAGCACCAATGCGTCAATACAATGTCGGTGTGCCCTTTGAACGAATCGCAATCGATGTGGCGGGTCCATTCCCAGAGTCCGAGAAAGGTAACAAGTACATCTTGGTCGTTATGGACTATTTTACCAAGTGGGTTGAAGCATATGCCTTTCCGAACCAGGAGTCGGAAACCATAGTTGAGGAATTGGTGAAAGAATTGATCAGTCGTTTTGGGTGCCCTTGGAGTTGCACTCAAACTAAGGGAAGAATTTCGAATCGGCTATATTCCGTAGAATATGCGAGCTCCTAGGAATAAAGAAAAGTCGAACCACTCCACTCCATCCACAAGCGGACGGCATGGTTGAACGAATGAACCGGAACTTGATTAAATATCTCTCCAAGGTAATGTCTGACCACCAAAGAGACTAGGACCGCTATTTGCCTTTATTCTTAATGGCATACCGTTCATCTGCCCACGAAACACCTGCCAGTGTCCTTTTTGGAAGGGAGTTACGACTACCTTATGACCTCAAATTCGGCTGTAAACCAAGAGATGACTTGGCTGAAGAAGATTGTGTTACTAACATCCAAAGAAAGCTTAACGATATCCACGAGTCGGTTGGTCTGCATGCGCAGATTGCTAGTGACGAGATTAAAGAAAACTACGACATCAAGACTACAGCAGGTGGTTACCAAACTAAAGATCTTGTTTGGTTGTATAATCCTCGTCGTCGCCGTGGACTATCACCTAAGTTCCAACAGAATTGAGAAGGACCCTATGAGATAGCGAAGAGGATTAACGACGTGATCTACCGAATTAAGAAAGTTCCAAATGGGAAGCCGAAGGTAGTCCATTTTAATCGCTTGGCTCCATTCGCCGGTGCAAATGAAGAGGAGGCGCGGGCCAGATTATTAAGAACTATTCCTTCCGAGCCCACATTCGAAGAGTTCATGAAGGAAGGCCCCCATGTTAACAGGAGATTTGGGGTGACGCAAGAAATCCGACGAGACCTCTTTGCTATATCCAAGGAATATTCTCTGGCCCATTGCGTTTCAAAGGATCTCAGAATGAGCCGTGGTATC
>NW_020438988.1:575418-592878 GCF_000699045.2 Agrilus planipennis | reverse complement strand
AGCATCCGATGGTTGATACCTTGCGGTATTCAGGAGTTGATACTGTTGCAGTATCTAATAATGGCGAGCCTGGGGTTAGACTGATTTATTCAATTCTTTACAAGCTATTTATATAAAAATTATTTACATTAGTTTAATGGCAATAGTTATTTCAGCAGTTTACATATGTGTGTGTAAATGTCTATGACCTAGTTAGTCGCACTGTACCGCGATTTTACTAAGTCGGCAGAAATGATGAACTTTAATTATTACACATTTGAATTGTTTATTGCTATACCGAGTGTTCCCACAGGACCCCCCTTCCAGTGAGGAACGATGTGGTTTAACCTGTTCGGATATAACTTGGGAAATGTACTCGACGACCGGACCGGGTTGTTGAATGTGCTGGTCGATCGTCCATTTTCTTCTTTGTAGATATAGGTTGAGGATGTTGTTCATCTGTGATATATGTTGGTTTTAGTCTCTGGATAGATACTGCTTTGTTTGTGCCGGGAATGTGAATCCGCTTGAGTTGTAGGGATTGGTTAGAGTTGAGATATTTTTGAAGTTCCCTGTCGGATTCCTGCTCAGAGTGTGTCGGCAATAAGGTTATCTTTCCCAGAAATATGTTGAATGTTCGTTGAGAACTGGCTAAAGAAATTGAGGTGCCGTGACTGTCTGGGAGAGCATTTGTCAGGGTTCTGACGGAAAGCAAAGGTAAGGGGCTTGTGATCTGTAAAAATGATGAAGTCACGAGCTTCGAGAAAATGACGGAAATGCTTAATTGTGCGATAAATCGCGAGCAGTTCTCGGTCGAATGCGCTGTATTTAGCTTCAACGTTCGAGAGTTTAGAGGAAAAAAATGCAAGGGGTTCCCAGGTTCCATTGTGGAATTGTTGTAACGCAGCGCCCAAGTGATGGTCGGATGCGTCACAAAAAATTGCTATGGTAGCATCTGGTTGCGGATGGTGCAGGAGAGTAGTCTGCGCTAGTTGCTCCTTACTTAAATTGAATGCCTCGTCGGCTGTGGGATTCCACTGTAGTGGTGCATTTCCTTTAATCTTCCCCAGTAGAAGTTCATTCAAAGCAGAATGAGTGCGGGCAGCGTTAGGCAGGAACTTTCTGTAGAAGTTGAGCATACCCAGGAATCGTCGCAATTGTTTTGCGGTAGTAGGTTTGGGGAAATTGAAGATTGCTGTTACTCTGTCGGGTAAAGGGAGTATTCCATTTGCCGAGACAGAATAACCTAGAAAAGAGACTTCCCGTTTACCAAAATTGCATTTTGCTTGATTAAGCAATATTCCGTAGGAATGCAGGCGAGTTAATGAGGGAAAATGCTGAAGTATCTCGTGATAAGCAGAAGTGGTCGGTTTCGTTTCTGTGACGAAAGTGACGGAAGGTTGGCTGCAGTTGATTAGTTGACCAGAGGTGGTGAGGTGTGTGAGTCGATCCAGGAGTCGTTGGTTGCTTAAGTCTACCAGCAATTGGTAGTGTGCAAGAAAATCTGCACCGATAATTGGTTTGGTGACGTCAGCTATGATAAAACGCCATGGTAAACATCTTCGTAGGCCTAAATTGAGAGACAGAACAATGGTACCATAGATCGCTATGTTGGTGCCGTTTGCTGCTTGTAGCGTGAATGTGGATTTCTGACGTGGCCCAGGTATTAGTGACTTGGGATACACGCAGATATCAGCACCGGTGTCGACCAGAAATTTTTGGTGTGTGACTCTGTCTGATACAAATAGGCGACGCTGCGCTGTGTGGACCTCACTTGTCGCCATTAGTGAGCTCCTGGTTGGTTTCCCGATGACTTCCTACACGCAGGAATGCATTTCCGTGCTTTGTCCTGGAATTTGCTGTGGTAATAGCAAAGGCCACTGGTCCTGTCGTTGCTGTTGTACCGTTTTCGTGAAGAAGTACCACTTGAAATTGATCGAGATCTTGTTCTCGAGTTTCTCGCCATGTGTCGTCTTATGTGGTTTAAGTCCATTTGGAGTGCTTGTACCTTGTTGGTCAGCTGTTGGATGGAATCGCACTGTAGAGTAGGCGTGGCCGTAGCTGCTATTATGGACTGTGTTTGGCTTGCTTCCATGATGTAATCGGCGATTTCGGCCACTTCATCCAACTGCTTGTCTTTCATCGTTGCTATGACCGTCTGAAGGCTTTGAGGAAGGCGACCTGAGCAGATTGTTCGCAGCAGGTTCTCAGGAGTTGAATTTCCAGCCAGGCTTCGGAGGTGACGCAGAAATTGTGATGGTTTTCTGTCCCCAATTTCTTCCTGTCCAAGCAACTGTTTGGTGCGAGCCTCTTGTAAGATGCCAAGCCTTGATGGTGGCATATGGTTCAGTCGCCGGTGGGTTGATGATGATGTCACGCACTTCGGCTGCGTAACGTGGATCCAAATTGCCCAATACATATCCGTTGATTCCGATGTAATTCCGGAGAACTGCAGATTCCGGCATGATCCTGCGCAACGGAATGTGAAAATGTATGGCATATGTGTGTATGAGCGGCTTATCGATTCGCCGACTAGCCGAGGGCGCCTTTCTTTCTGTGCGCCGTATCTGTAAACGTGTGTGTCCTACCTGCATTCCGGGAAAGCAATTAAACAGTTTGAAGAAAACAAAACTTTTCCGAACGGCTCGAGAATGTTCCCGAAAGGAAGCAAGGGAGTATTTAAAGGAAGAGACGATCGCCGGAGTAGAGTAGAAATAAATTGACCGTTGCAGAAGTGAATCAAGAAATAAATTGACAGTGATAGAAGTGAAATAAATAGAACAGTGAATAGTGAACAGTAATAGTGTAAATAAATAGAATAATTACCTAAGTTTAGTAATAATTGAATAGTGTTTTTAAGTTCAATAATAATTAGTGTAAATGAATAGTTTTCTTCTTAAAAGTTAATTTGTTAAACCCACGAACATTACAATATTATTACTACTGTACCCTACATCTCTAAAATTCTGTTTAATTATATTATAAGCCCCATCGGTTTTACCTACTTCAAACTTTTCTTCTATTTCTTTACACCTCCTATCAATCCACTGTTCTTTAGCTGCTCTACATTTCCTAATTATTTCCCACTTTATAGCCTTATATCTTTTCTGCACTTCTTCGTCTGTCCTGTTTCCACTTTTCTTCTATTATACTGCAATTTTATTTGTTATCCAGGGTTTCCTACTTTCGTTTTGTTTAAGACCTCGAATATCTGCAGCTGCTGACGTTAGGCACATTTTAATGCAGTTCCATTCTGTCTCTATATCCCTCTCATTCGTTTCTCCCGCCGCTTTTAGTATTTCGTCTGTCCCTGTACCTAGCCGATCACGAGTTTTCTTTACATTTTAGCTTTTCTAAGTCAAGACATCTCCTACCTTCCCTCTTTTTCAGAATTTTCAATTTAACATTGGTCTTTATAACTAGTAAGTTATGATCGCTAACTATATCTGCTCCTGGATAACACCTACAGTCCTCCATTTTATTTTTAAATCTTTGCCTAACAAGTATGTAATCTAACTGATATCTCCCTAAATCACCTGGCATCTTCCACGTACAGCGCCTCCTAACGTGATGGTTGAATAAAGTATTCGCGACGGTTAAGTTATGTTTATCGCAAAATTCTATCAGCCTATCTCCCCTATCATTTCTATTGCCTAATCCAAAAGAACCTGCTATTGCACCCACTTTACCTATTACTGCGTTGAAGTCTCCTACAACTACTTGCTGTTCCTGCCCTATCACCAAACTTAACACGTCTTCTATATCTGCATAAACTGTTTCTACGTCTTCATCACTGTAAGATGATATAGACATGTAAACCTGCACTAATACCGTTCTTACCGGCTTCGAGTTTAATTTAACCATAGCTATCCTATCGATTTGTTGTAAATAAATTTCTACACTCTGCCCTAGTTTCCTATGAATTACAATTCCTTCCCCCGAGTTACCTTCCACCGATCCTGTATGTATTATTCTAAAGTCTCCACTCCAGAAGTCTCCAGCTTCGGGCCAACGGACTTCACTAATACCTACTATATCTCATTCTAATCTATTTTTAAATTTTCCAATTTCTCTACTTGCCTCATTGTCCTAACATTCCACGCCCCTACTCGTGAAATATTGCACCTACCCCTATTGCACTTATTGATGACATCCCCCGAGGTAGTCCCCGCCCGGACATCCGAATGGGAGACTAGTTTACGTCCGGAGTGCTTTATCCTAGAGAACACCACCATTAAATTGTGTAATACATTCTTCTCGGGATCATAATGTGGTGGTTTCCCGTTGCTTTCCACATCGCAGTATTGGGCATCAGAGTGCCATACCGATCCTCGTGATCTCTGCCACCCTGAGTACTGAAAGAGCTGCTGCCCTCTTTCAGGGACTTGTCTTAGTCTGGTTTCTCTTTAAGAACCCCTCCATTATGATTGAACCTATGGTCCGGCTCCCTAAATCATCGAAACTTGCAAGCCGATCCACCCACTCTAGTTTGTAGAAAAGTTTCGTCAAGGTTCAAGTCCCGTCGGATCAGAATTACATTGCATTACCGTATTTACTTTTTTGAATATCGTATAACAATGAGTTCAAAGCTAAGCAGAACCGTTAAGGACTCAATGAATCACCTTGGAAAATACAGCGTGGTATAGTTAGTTAGTTTAGTTTCTGTTTTAAGAATAAGTATTTTGCTCCACTTTTGCATTATGTGTTGTAACAAATTAATTATTTTATCATTAATTTTATATATTTTAAGTACATGAAGTAACCAGGAGTGTGGAACATTAGCATAGACTTTTTGGTAGTCAATATAGACATAGTATAAATTTCTTTCGCTGTCTACATTGTGTGTTTACTTCTGAGTCTACCTTTAGAACCTCTACCTCCTTTATAGCACCCCTTTTGTTAATCTGTCGTTATTTTATTTTGATATACATATACGCGTGTACATCTTTTTTATGACTATTGACATAAGCGATTTATACATTCTTTAGAACCGACTAATCGGCTAGTCAGCTAATCGGCCAAAGTCATAGTCGGCATATCTCTAATTTTCACCGCAATGTAATAAACGAATATGTTCGTTTCTTATTATTAAAGTGGTCAGATGATGGGAAGTTAAAATTATTGGGTGCTTTTTTCTGTAGTGATAGAGTGCCTTAAACGACCCCCAACTTGTAAAATAACCGATGGGTCCAAAAACGGATTAAGACACAGAATTTTGCTTCGCGAAGCTACAGGTTTGCCTTTACCTAAACTGTAAATTTCGTTAAGTGATATACCGGAGGTTGTCTTCGCGAAGTCATCGAAAACAACGCGAAGTTCAGTTGTTTCGCTAGGTTCCTTTAAAACGACATGGTGAGGTAGATAATAGTGAGGTGTAATAATGTTATCCCTTTCGACTCGGGCTATATGACCTAATTTCTCATACTCCTCCAAGAAATTAGAATATTCTTCGTTGATTTTGGGAGTTTTAACAAGCGAAATCTTTTGACTGCCCTAAATCATTGACGTTTTTCTTAAATGGAATGTTAACTATGAAACGGCCAGAACTTATACGTTTTGTAGTATTTTTGAAATGCTCCTCACAATGAATCTCATCGTCAAAATATTTATTGAGTTCATTGGCGCGATCATTTATCTCCCAAACTTGTTCTATTTTCCTATGAAAATCGTTTCGTCAGTAATACATATGTTAAAATGTGCTAGCAAGTTTGGCGAAATATCATTTTTGTTTAGAATAAAGTTTCCTCCCAAAATCCAACCTAATTTAGTATTTTGTGATACAAATTTGTTTTTATATAAGGAATGCTATCCAATGGATAACAGCTCTTAGAAAAAATTAGCTCCTAATAGAACATCAATTTTGCCGCTTATATTACATTTGGGGCCGGCTAATTGAATATTTGTTGGAATTTCTAAGCCCCTAGGTTGAAGAACCTTGCAGGTAAACAGGCTGTAATTGTGTCTAACACTACCTCTAGATTGGATAGGGATTGGTTGACGCCTGAGATGACTAAATTTGATTTTGATTTACGTAAGACCAATCGATTACATAAATCGTTTGTAATGAAACTGAATTGTGAACCAGGATCAAGGAGAGCCCTGCAGTAATGAGTATTTCCATGAATATTAAATACCGTAATGCTAGCTGTGGATAATAAAAGAAGCTTTAATTGTACTCACATGCGTACATTCGTGTTTTTGATTTGAGAAAACTAAAACTAAAAAGCATTAGATTTACTACAGTGATTTACATTTGAACTACCTCTTGTGGCCTCAATGGAACCAAGAATATGGCAACGAGTTTCCAAGAAATCTAAAAACTCTTGTAATTTAGGAAAGTCATCTGCAGGCTTAAATAATTCATAATTAATTTTTGAAGTAATTATGTAAATAAGTAATACATCAGCCGTTGACTGATCATAACTTTTTAGAGATTGAATTATTTTTAATATACTGTCTAGCAACTCCGGTAGGAATGTGTATGAATCTTTATGAATTGTTTCTAAATTAAAAAGGGACTTGATATTGTTTTGAACAATGAGTTTTTTGTTTTCAAAACGTTTCTTCGAAATATCCCAGGCAACTAAATAATTTTTAGCAGAAACCTTTAGCGATTTGATAGCTTGTGACGCTTCGGCCTTTAGCTGATATTAAATAATAGAATTTTTGAATATTCGATAAACGTGAATTAGTATGTATAAGAGAATCAAAGTCATCTTGAAATTCAAGCCAATTTTCAAATTCACCGCTAAAAATTGGAAAGTTGAATGCTCGGTAAACGTAAGAAACTTTCCCCCATTTCTGGGCCTAGGTGTCGGGTTTTGTGATATAGTCGTTTGAATTATTTTTCCTTTTGTTAATATTTGTTCGACGAGGAACCTTCGCAGGATCCACAAATATTCTTAGAACTTCTAAGGCAAACTATGAGAAAAGTCAGATCCTAGCTCACAGCTCGCCACCACAAAACCCAATTTTTCATGCCAAAGACTCTGTATACGTGTATACATGTTTTTGTACTAAGAAGCCACTTAATCAACCATACGAAGGGCCGCATAAGATCATCGAAAGACTAAATGACTTTTGCTTTAGTTAAAGTTAACGTAAAAGGCATCAATCGAAACATTTCAGTTGACCGTATAAAACCAGCCTTTATCAAGAAAAAGATGGACAACAAGCCGAGCCAATCGTGGTTGACACAACGGCAACGACACCTACCTCAAGGCTGAAGACACCAGCGGTGAAAACCTACTCCACCTACTCTTAAACAACATTCTAGGCGAAGAAACTTCGATTTGCGACCTAGCCAGGTCGCTGAAGGGGGAGTACTTGCAATTACAACTTGTGCTGAGCTGAGCGATGACTATTATTTAAAATTTAAAATCAATTTAAAAGACAGTTTTATAGTTTTTGGTAATATAGTTGATAATAAATATGATAAATTTATTTCTCACCTTAATTATTATTTATCACATGGCAAAATGAGCCATAAGCTGATACAAAGCAACCTTACCTTATCCTAGTTAGAATTTTAACCACCCGAAGTCGCGACCATCGAAGTATTATAACTCAACTTCAGTCCATTAATACTGTAATCATAGACAGACTGTAGTTGTAAGACTAATCATAGATAATGATAATAATAATTATCTGTGGACAATAATTAACGATACGCAACAATCATGTATATGTTCTATCTATGGGCAACAACACAACGAGCCCAACACAACGAAAACATAATAATATGATTAATAAATAATGATCAGCATAATAACCACAACTTATTAGCGCTATTATATACCATACAACAGTTTTTTAGTGAGAAAGTTATCTGTTAGAGATCGATATATTTCCATTATGTACAAGAGGAAGTTGTCAGCTTTGAATTATCCGCAGCCTGAAACAGTTAATGTAAAAGGTAAAAAAAACTCAATAGTTTTGTTGAAAATTGCAAAATATCTAAGACATTTACAATAAGTACACTTTCCATTTTTGAAACCATGTCGATATTAGTATATTAACAATGCTGAATTTATAATAATCTGTTTAGATGAAAAAGAATTCCGAAAAATAATAGTATGGTTAGAAGACAAGAAAATAAAAATGTACAAGCCAGAAAACAGAAAAAATCTTTCAGATATATCTGCTTCTGATTGGGGAAAAATTTATCAAAAGTATAAAGATGATGTTAACTGTCAAGTATCTAATAACATAGCAGACGAAGAATTAGATTGGTTCTTGGGGCTTGCCCTGAAAACTGAATATTTAGAAAATAGTAAGAAGTTAATTTAATGACATGTAAAAATTTTATAATTTCAAAAATTTATTTTAATTTTTAGAAGAGAAATATGGAAAACATACAGTTAAAAATATTAAATCAAAGAAAATTCCAAATGTTGTAGCTGATAACCCTTTGGATCATTTAGATTGTAAGTATGTTGTATGTTAACAAACTGATGGAAATCAACTTGGATTGTTTTAATTCAACATTTTTGTTTTAGTTAGTTCAAAAGAATTTTCCGACGGCATTAAGACAATTGCTCAGATGTTAAACTGCCCCATTCATCCTGATTCATTAATCACATTACAAGCTCTTAGTAAAATCATCTGTAATCGTTTAAATCGCGAGGCCTTACAAAAACCAGAATTAGTGGTTATTAAAGTAAGGAGTTACATAAAACTTTATTGAGAAATACTTTTATTACTAATATATATATACTTAGTNTATATATATATTTTTAGGGAACCCCTTTTCCATTTCAAGATACAAATTTGGGTTTTGATTTAGGAGATGCAGTTTTAAATAAAGCTGTCAAAGTTTTAAGACTGTTATACATTCACGATTTGAGAGATCTGCAAACTAAAGCCAATGAACTTATTGTAGGAGTGCAGTCTATTACTGCTAATCCTAAGACTGATACTGCTCTTGGCAAAGTTGGTGTATAAATTAAAACATTGCTTAACTAAAAATAAATGCTATATTTATAAAGGATGATTATTGTGTTTTTTAAAATACAAATGCAGTTATTTAACACTTAGTACTAAATACATTCATATAGTATACAATATAAAAAATTTGAAATAATATTTATGGAGATCACATAATTTTAGCTTCTTTTTTATTAAAACCTATGTGCTAATAAAGTAATGTAGGGGTTTGGGAATTGAGTATGTTTTAGGATTCTCGAAACGGAGATTTATCAAATATTTCTCCTATGCCTAAGCCAATTATCCCTAAAAAATATATCAATGCATTAAAATCAGTCTAGAATATGTTTAAAATTTGTACCTACCCGTTCCTAGTCCATACATTGATATCCTAGACAGAGAATGTTGAGACTTTCCAACAAAAATAAGATAACTTCCTATTCCTACCAAAACGGAAACGGATAATATTTTACACGACAGACACCTTTCTTTTTCTTTCATTTTTTTGTGTTTATTTAATACCTAAATCTGAAAACTGTATTTTTTTATTTTTATCTTATTAATAGAATTATTATAATAATAATAACAATAGAACGTAACCTCAATTCAGTTACGATACGATAGTTAAGTGTAAGTGCATGGAGTTCGTCTATGACATGAAATCTATGTACAAGAACCATAGATTAAAGAAATATATAGGGTGTCCCAGTTATAATAATTAATATTTATACCACAGATTCCTACGGACATTTGGAACATAAAATGTTATAACACTTTTGACTTTTGAAACAAAATAAAAAATTATAAAATTATAACAGTTTTGATGCCGGCCCTGCACAATAGCAAATTAATTACTATTGCCAGCTGATCGTAGAAAAATTCACCTTCAGTAGGTAGAAATCAGCTGCTTTTTGGGGTAATGTTATTGTTTATGTTTCACAGGAAATTAAGATTATCGTAGGTACATATAAGAAGAAACATATTGAATATTTTAATAAAACACCATCAATAATTTAATTAAAAAAAAAATACGACCTATTACTTAAACTAAATGATTAAATAGGTTGAAACAATTATCGAGTTGTGTTTTATTATATTATTGTTGAAACATTCTGCTGTTTTATTTAAATAAAGGATGTTTTGCCTTTTACCGTCACACGCACCTCCACTCTTTCCTATCCTGAGTTAATATTCGCATTTTCCTAAAACTAGAACATCCCACATCCTTAACTATTTGCAAACAGCAATCTGATCTAGGTCTATCTCTACTCCTCTTAACTCCTGTTTCTGCCTCTAATGTCTCTGAGTAGACCTTCATGTCTGAGGTGTCCTACCAACCTATCTCGCCTATTTTTTAATGACTTCCATCGAGTCCTCTGTTCTCCTAATATTTAATAGAAGTGTTAATAACTAATTATCGACAAACGATAAAATTGCTTCGAAAATCATCAACTAACAAATAAAAACCCACAAATTTTTACAACTTCACATAGACATCTGACTGACTCGTGATCATTGAACTAGACTACAGATGTTCCCCTCCACTTCAATGCTCGTGATCTAACTGATCTAACAAGGCGGAATAAAGCTGTTAAGACATTATTGATTATTGGTTGAAGACCATAGACAAATTAAGGACGGAATATCATAAAAAAACAACATGAAAATAACCTATCTCTTCTAATATATCAGTAATATATTTAAATGTTATATCGTAAGACAAACTAGTGAAATAAGACTGATTGTTTAAAGAAACGTTTGTTTTCAATTAATAAATGGAACAATTATAAAAATGAGATGCACACACTTTAGCATACCAAAAATACTGTCAGTTATTGGAGTGTTTATTATTAATAATATAAGAAACAGTGAATTAAGTACGTTCCTAATATTTAATACGACACAATAATAAACGTTTTCTCAATTTTTAGCGGATAATCACATGACTTTTAGTACAAAAACGGAAACCCAGAAAAATACATCTTTTACTGATGTAGATCGTACAGCTGGAAAGAATTTAGGTGTAAATATCAATTTATCGTTTACTAAATTAATTTTTGGTTCGGGTTTAGTATAGTTTAGTTCAGGATTGTAGCGGGTACGGAAAGAAAAACATTGTAGTTATGAAGGAAAATGCAGAAATTAAAAAAATTCAAAAATTATTTTTGCGACTATTTTCAAGTATCTTACGTTTTGATAGAAAAATACAACACTTTTGTGATCATGTCCTTCTGTTTATATACAATTTTATTTCGGTACCTTTCCAAACCTTTTTTGATACTAATGTGAATACTTTTGTAGCAAGATGCTGTGTTACATTGTCCATCGAACATAGATTGCAATAAACTAAGTCCAGATTGCATTGTGTGTGACTTCAACTACAGTTGTAATTATGGGGAAATACTAAATACCACATGCTATGCTAAGCCAGTGGTTACGTGCAAGGTAAAAAAAGAATAGTGTTTCACAATCTCTTTTTTAAACTTTTATTTTTATAGGGAAATGGATATCAGATGCAAAAGACCTATATATGTAGGTATTGTTACCAAACAGAACCCTGGGAGCACAAGTGTGAAATGAAGGCAAATTGTGATTCTGCAGATACTCCAAAATTTTACTACCGCACGAACTGTACTGTAAAAGATCATGTTTTATGTTTGGGACACAGAACATTTAATAAGAATGTTCCATGTAACTGGACAGGTGGTTATAGGTGGTCTACTGCATTACTGTTAAGCATAACATTAGGTGGTTTTGGAGCAGATCGTTTTTATTTAGGTCACTGGCAAGAAGGTATTGGTAAACTATTCAGTTTTGGAGGATTAGGAGTTTGGAGCATTATCGATGTTATATTAATATCTCTGCATTATTTAGGACCAGCAGATGGTTCTTTGTATATATGACAAATATATTAGAAATTCAAGTTTTTGGATTTTAAATTAGTCTTATTTATTTAATAACTAAAGTTTTCAAAATAAACTTTTTCATTGTCTTCACCATCCTGTTTCCTTCTGGCCAATATGGTGTAACCAAAATAATCTTTTAAAACAATTTCCCAATTCCATGTTGTTAAACGGGAAGACCATTGTCTGATTTTATAGAATGAAAAACCAAACATTTTGAAAACATAAAACATGCTTGAATCTTCTCAAAACATTGTTTTGATGATTTAAACAATTGAGAATCTGGAATATTGATCCATTATTATGAATAGATATTTCTTGCTGGGAAAATGTTTTGCAAAATGAATATCAATGCATGGAAAAGGATGATCTAGCAATCTTGGCAACTATTTGGCAGGGCACACAAAACTACAGAAAATAAGTTAATTACATTATTATTTTAAATTTATGAAAATAATCCTAATTGTTACCTTACTTGAAAAAGTGTTTATTTGTAGAAAACTAAGAATTGGTTGTCCATCTGTAAATAAAATTTATTACAGACATTTTCATAGCGACCTTCATAACCCATTTATATTTTTATAAATTAAAAAAACCACNAAAAATTATTTATTTTTTTTTTTTAATTATTGAGACAAAAGTTGTAAATATATGTATACGTCAGTCTATTAATTGCAATGAAATATCACAATATTATAAAGTAAAAAATTTTAGAGATGCACCGGATAGTGCTACCAAGTGCCCGGCATTTGCTGTGCTAGTACTTGACTAAACCACTTTGTGGTTCATGTCTTCATTTTGGTGGGTTTTCCATTAAAATACTATCCTCACCAACGTCCCATATCACATTAAGTCCCGTTCAAAAACACTAAGCCAATGAAATTTCAATTCTTAATTGGTGGATTTTTAACGAGAGTTAAGTTAAAAACATTGAAAGGAGCTTATAATGTTTATAAACACTAAAAATCTGCAAGGTGACAAAATTATACTAAAATATCGTTAATCAAAACTTGATACACCAACAAGCGACAGAAAATATAAGAGTTCGGCCACACTAATGTATTCTTGTTCATGAAGAAAAGTAAACACAAGAACTATATCGAAATAACAAATAATTTAGTATAGTAATCAAATAATACTAATTAGGACAAACGACCGATCCCAAAACAATCTTAATTACTAATTTTCACCACCTGGGCGTTTTGTTATACTTATTAAATTGTTATTGTTGGTGTTGATTTTTTTTTCTCTAATAAAATTACCGGCCGTCATTATCCGGTACCCGGCCGAATCCTAAAACAAGTGTCGGATCCAAACTGACTACCCGGCCCATCTCTAATAAATACTGCTCAAACAAACTCTAGCTCTTCTTTTAAGTAATTTTGGAGTTCCAGATCACTCATATCTTGAATTTCTTCTTGGCATATCTAAAAAAGGCTAATTACTATAATGACAACTTATGTATGAAAATAAACTAACTGTTACAACTGGTTCTGACATTGTTCTAAGCATTCGCAATTTCAGCTGCATTAGACCTGATGGATAACAAAATTTCTTCTTAACAGATGTATACTCGTCCAAGATTTCAATATTTACAGCTTTGTAAATATTATTTTTGAAGCCGGTTATTCCTGCTATATTTAAATAAGGAATTTGAAAATTTATTTCAAAAACATTAAGTGATGATGTTTTTGATAAAAGCTTCAAATTTTCGTGGATTCGCAGTAACACTGGTCTGTTTTGTATTTGATAATTTAAATCATAATCTTCTCCTTGGGGCTTTATATTTAAATTTTTATACATCTCCCTGTCTTCAAACTGTATTGCAGATAAAAGTAAGTTTAATCTGTATTTGCATCTAGACTTTTGTTCTGAAATTGTATGTTAAAAATAGAAACAAACAGGTTTTCTAAAATTAATAATTACCTCTTATTTGCTGAACACTTGTTGGTGTAAGAACATATGGAAACAATTCAACAGCTTTACAATCCAACATCCATAAATATAAAATACATTCTACAATTGATTCTGTATCACATTTGTATTCCCTATTCTTAATCTTTTGTATTATTCTAGGAACTATTACATTTCTACACCAACTTGAATCAAATTTATCATATCCTATGTAACTTACTGCCCATAAAAAACGTTTAATGTCTTTCATACGAATCACTTTGTCAATGTTTTTATCATATTCTTTCAGTTGTCTTATACCAGTTTCTACACATACTTTTAAAATCGGTTGCTCATAATACATATAGTCAGAATATAAAGCTAAAATGTGACAAATTTCAACAAATGAATAACAATCTATTGTTTTATTAAATAAAATTGTATATGTAATTGTACTCAGGATATCATCATCTTGAAACTGATTGTGCCTTAGTGTTTTAATAAAGGTGACAAATAGTGCCGGATCTTTTAAGATTGTTAAATTATTATTTATTGTTTCTTTTACTTTATCTAGTAATTCTTCATTTCTAATTTTAGTACTCGTTTTGAATGCTGCATGACAAACAATACACAATTCATTTACATTTAATTCTTTGATTATTTCCATTTTATAAAGCTGCTTCAAACACTTTTTCATTGTAGGTTTGTTACTTTTTTTATTCAAACCTATAAAGAATATCAATTGTAGCAAATCACTTTTCTTAATGAATTTTATATCCTCTTGGATGTGATGTATTGCTGCCTGATAAAACTTCAAATGGGTAACTCGATTTGATATTACATTTATAAATGTATACAGAATGTAAAACTGTTCTTCTGTAGTTAAGTCTTTTACATATGAAGAACAAAGAACATCCATAGCGTTTAACATCTGTTTAGAGTTGAGTTTTAACTTCAAAATAGCATTTGTAATATCTGTAACTGTTAGATCGTTTGTTTTCAATTTTAACGATTCATTCAAAACTACGGCTGTAAGGGCAGGTTTTTGATTAAGTACTCGTTTATATTTCTTAAAGTTCCTATCATTTACGTTACGTAAATATAGCAAGAGCCGGCTTGTAAATGTATGTCTTAGCAAATGATTGCTTCGCTCAGCAACAACAGTATCAATGTTCTTATTAAAAGAGACTGCATTTTGTTGTGACGACACAAATATACTTAGAAAACTTTTTAACTTTTCATTTTTATATATTTTAAACATGCGACAAATTCGCATACTTTTAATTAAGGTTATAATCATGTTACAATCAATGACAACCACCATTGATAATAATCACCATTAATATTTCTAAAATGTTTATGACAAATCCTTATCTATGGATATTCATTTTTTGGTTAAAAAGGTTTGGTTTAGTTCCTTGTTGGGCATATGTATTTTCCATTGAACTAGACTACAGATACTGGAACGCGTACGCTATGTTAAATTTGTGAGCGCAAGTGTGCGAATAGCTCCGCTGCTGCGGAGTGGGATACCATCNCTGGAAAATAAAATTCTGCAATCTTTAAATTTGGCATGGAACGCGATAAGTTCAGTGGATTGCACTAAACATCTTGCTAAATACGTGAAAAAGTCGCAGTCGTTGCAATTTCTTGATTTAAATAGTAACAGGTTATTATACTTACAAGCAATTTATTAAAATAAAAATAATAACACATAAACACAAGCGTAGATTGACAGGACCACCATTAAAGAAAATACGAATAGCTCTTAGAAGAAGTAAATCCTTGTTAGCCGCAAAATTAGGAAACAATCCAATAAATCCCGATGATGCAGTAACTCTTGGAAAAGCCCTGGCCGACGGAAAAAGTATTAAGTTTCTCGATTTGGAAAACGTGTTTGTCGAAAAATCATTTATACCGGTAAGAATCTTAGTTTGTTTGTATGTAGATAACATAACAACGAGTAAGTATTGTACCGTTTATCGAAAAAGCGAATTTATTTTTATAAGTACACAATTTATTAGATTTGGAATAAGATTAAACTTCAAGATAAATTAATAAATTTCGCAGGAATATACAGTAATTACGTAATTCGTGGTCCAGATGAAATGAAACTTATGTTTCAAAGAGCAATATTCTTATGTTTGAAACCGAAAAAGAAAAAGAAACAAAGAAATTTTGGGTTAGTATTAATTACTTCTTTTTGAGTATAAATATAAATCCTTCTTTAAGTTAATAATAACTTGCATGAACATTTAAAAGGCATGTTGTCCTTTCCCTACCTGATAAAGTTGATATGCCTCGACAAGATTTCGATGTGTTTGCAAAAAAACAAAAAATTAAAATGGTTGACAAGGATTTGATGAACGGAATACTACAAAGATTTGCAGGAAAAAACAAATCGATAAATGCAGTGGCCTTGAAAGAATGTTTTATGAAATATTATCCTGATACAGTTCTCCCACCTAGCAGCAACGTGGTGGCAAGGTGTTAAGGCCTCAGTAGCTTCATGGGATGATGCAATTACCATTTTACGTGATGTATTTGGTCCAAAGAAACCAGCATTTCGTGTATACAGAGAGCTCTTCGCTAAAGAACAACCAGATTCAACATTAACAGACCTTTTCGTTTATAACGCTCGCGCGTTGTTATCTAATTTACCGTATAAGTTACCGCAATGTGCAGAATTGGACCACGCGATACATTTTCGACATATGATGAGCTTTTAAAAAGTGCACGTTCGATTGAAATGTCATTAGAAGAAGATGAGTGCGTCGAAAATAAGGTGAAAGCGCTACAAACAGAGTTGTCATCAAAAACAAAAGTTCACAAGCGCTTTCGATGTAATTTTTGTAAAAATTTTGGACACATAGCCGCAGAGTGTCGTAATAAAACGAAACGAGACGAAAAGAAGTTAGAAACTGAAAGAAGTGATCACACTGAACCTGTGTTAAATCGTCCGGTAATAACGTGCTACGGTTGTGGAACACCCGGTGTAATAAGATCACAGTGTTCAAAGTGCAAATCTACATCCAAACCCAATACAAACACACAAGTTAATTCTGCAGCGTTTTATGGTACTGAGGTCGTGCAATCTGAGAACGAAACTTCAGCTCATAGACCAGTTTTGCCAATTGAAATTTTAGGCATGCAAGGAAGAGCCTACGCAGACACTGGTGCTACAAAATCCATAGCTGGTAGAAACCTGTACGAATTACTAAAAGACAAGTGCTCGTTTGATTCGCGAACAATGACGTTAACCCTCGCGGATGGTTACGCGAAAAGTGTTAATGTACTTGTTACGGCGGTAAACATTAAAATAAGAAATAAAATCGTCAATGTTGAACTTTTGGTGTTGCCTACAGAACATGACAATCATACGTTGCTAGGAATCGATTTCTTAACTAAAGCAGACATTGTAATCGATCCCGGTCAAGAAGTTTGGTATTTCCGACATGACCAGAAACACGTGTACGAGTTCGTGAGTGATGTAAATCACAATAATGAACTGAATTTGTCAATGGCCCAAACAGTAACTCTGAGAAGTGATGAAGGTAGTAGTTTAAATGAAGAAGAGAGACACCAATTAAAGAAAACGTTGTCCCAAAATGAAGACATCTTCAAACCAGGGGGAGACCCCACTCCTTATGCGGAACACATCATTAATACTGAACCTGGACAGACCCCGATTGCGGTTCCACCCTTTAAAATGCCAAGAGAAAAGAAGGAAGCTCTCCGTAAAATTGTAGACCAGTTACTT
>NW_020438988.1:568512-569370 GCF_000699045.2 Agrilus planipennis | reverse complement strand
ATTACATTAACTAAAAAGAAGAAAATAAGCTTTAAATTAAATCAAACCGATCAATTCTTTAATGTATATAATTTAAATGACATAAAAGCTCATGGTCAGATTTATGTACCTACCTCTGTAAATAAACAATAGAATATGTATGTGTAACTTAATCTTAATAAGAAATTTAAAAAAAAAATTATATCATAAGGTCGTCAGTCCTAAGACTGGTTTGACACGCAGCTCCACCCTTTGCTATCCTGAGCTAATCTTCGCATTTCCCTAAAACTAGAACAAACCACACAACTATTTGCGAACAGTAATCTAATCTAGGCCTACCTCTACCCGTAATAACTCCCGTTTCTGCTTCTAATATGTCTATCGATCCTGTATGTATTATTTTAAAGTCTCCACTCCGGAAGTCTCCAGCTTTGGACCAACGGACTAATGGCTGCTATATCTAATGCTAATCTGTTTATCTCAACTTTCAAATTTTTCAATTTCCCTACTTGCCTCATTGTTCTAACATTTCACGCTCCGACTAGTGAAATATTGCACCTACCCCTATTACACTTATTGATGATATCCCCCGAGATAGTCTCCGACCGGACATCCGAATGGGGAACTAGTTTACGTCTGGAGTACTTTACACCAGAGGACGCCATCATCGCATGCAATTAGCCAATAAAAAATTTAAAAAATCAAATTTTTCAATTTGTCTCCATAGTAACAAACATTGAAAAATTAAATTAAATTTTTGTTTTTCCTCGAAAAATAATCTTTCACAAACATTTTCCTTTGCATAATTAGAATTCATAAACGATTTCCAGTCGATTGAGTAGCTCGGAGTTCATTATAATGTGCCTTAGTGTTTTAATA
>NW_020438988.1:503943-568414 GCF_000699045.2 Agrilus planipennis | reverse complement strand
AATTAATCAACAATTTTACGCTCGTGTATGTAATTCATTTCATTTCTGCTTTCATCAATCGCTAATATAAACAAGTGTTTTTTTCTATTTTTAACTATCTTATATAACATTTCCTTGAATTTACTATTTAGAAATACATTGAACTGCCCGCAATTGTTGATTAATTATTAAAAGTAAATATAATATTAAGAGGAACTAGTAAAGCAATTCACGAATAGATAATTGAAACTTCCGTATCAGGCTTTTTCGGAAACTTAACTTTTATTTTTTAGAAATGGATTACAATGACACAATTATCAATAGCTTACATGATGTGGTGTGGTCCACATGCAGCATCAGAAATGGAAGATCCTCTGAAGAAGTGTCGCCCCTTATGCTAGCGAAACGTTAAGAAGCAACTCCAACCTACGACGGCTTTTAAACCCGAATCATTACAGCATCAGTTCACCTATTGGCAGCGAAAGCCTTTACCAACTGTACTTGGATCCTCACCTACAGGGGGCGGCACGAATAGCCCCTCCACGATGAGAGGGGGAAATGTTGCATTTGTTGTCGTACATTTACGATCAGTTTGGAGGTTCCGACAGGGTTCCGACCATTGACTGTCAAGCCTTCACCTCAATTTTTTCATGTATGTTTTTCATAATTGGACCAATTTAACTCTTTTCAAAGAAAGAAAAGTTGTTTTCGAAAAGGACCTGATACGGAAGTTTTATCACAAATTGATATTCTGTTGTTAGACAGATGACATAATTAAAACATTTTCTTTTAAAATCATTTTAAGGGTATTATAAATATGACAGATGCTAATGAAACTGATACAGAAGTTGAAGAAGAGGAAGAAGAGCAACAACTTACAATTTATAATGTACTACCAGTCGAAGAAGAAATAGAGGAAGAAGAAGAAGAAGAAGAAGACTTACTTAACAAAAACACCGATTCTTTCCGATGTTTGGTACAACTTATAGTATCTCACAGTTCCATATTCAGAGATCCTTATTATGTGTTTCCTCCTCTAAAAGACCCCGAATTAGACAAAGCCATTAACTACGTTCGTAGGTCTTTCGTTGACCATCCTTAAGAAATATTCCAAATTAACCTTTAATGTGTTTTTAGCACCTGATCCAATAGTTGATGATGTGGGTGCGGAAGAATATAAACGTATGTGTAAAGAATTTGGTATAGTGCCGATATCGCGAATTATAAGATCACTTCCTACGAACGTATTAGACCTAAAGGTAAAAGGTCCCTTAAATGTTATTATAATATTTAGTAATAAATAATGTTAATTAGTATTACGGGCTTACTCACAAACAAATAGTAGCGTTAATGGCTGGCATGCAAACAAATAAATACGTTCAAGAATTGACTCTTCAAGATAACTGGTTAAGTCCAGACAGTGTTCAGTATTTAACCAAAGCTTTAGAAATAAATGATACCATCATCTATTTGAATTTACGGGAATGTAGAATTGGCCCGGAAGGTAAATACGAAGAACGACTTTTCTTAAGTTTCATCAATTTATTTTGTAACAGTTAACATTTAAGGAGCCGCTTATCTCGCTGAAGGAATTCCTTATTGTCATTCTCTCAAATATTTGGACCTGGCATTCAATAGTTTAGGAGATGAGGGTCTAATTGCTCTTTCGGAAGCCCTTGTCGATACAAATTCAATAATTCAATTAGACTTAAGTCACAATATGCTCGGCGATGGAGCCGGCGAAATTTTCGAAAATATTTTTAAATTCAATTTATCTATTATGGACTTAAATTTGGCATGGAACAATTTCTATACAGGAGCTTGTGAGAAAGTGCTTATTTACCCACTGTAAATTANAATGGACTGCTGGAAAATAAAATTCTGCAATCTTTAAATTTGGCATGGAACGCGATAAGTTCAGTGGATTGCACTAAACATCTTGCTAAATACGTGAAAAAGTCGCAGTCGTTGCAATTTCTTGATTTAAATAGTAACAGGTTATTATACTTACAAGCAATTTATTAAAATAAAAATAATAACACATAAACACAAGCGTAGATTGACAGGACCACCATTAAAGAAAATACGAATAGCTCTTAGAAGAAGTAAATCCTTGTTAGCCGCAAAATTAGGAAACAATCCAATAAATCCCGATGATGCAGTAACTCTTGGAAAAGCCCTGGCCGACGGAAAAAGTATTAAGTTTCTCGATTTGGAAAACGTGTTTGTCGAAAAATCATTTATACCGGTAAGAATCTTAGTTTGTTTGTATGTAGATAACATAACAACGAGTAAGTATTGTACCGTTTATCGAAAAAGCGAATTTATTTTTATAAGTACACAATTTATTAGATTTGGAATAAGATTAAACTTCAAGATAAATTAATAAATTTCGCAGGAATATACAGTAATTACGTAATTCGTGGTCCAGATGAAATGAAACTTATGTTTCAAAGAGCAATATTCTTATGTTTGAAACCGAAAAAGAAAAAGAAACAAAGAAATTTTGGGTTAGTATTAATTACTTCTTTTTGAGTATAAATATAAATCCTTCTTTAAGTTAATAATAACTTGCATGAACATTTAAAAGGCATGTTGTCCTTTCCCTACCTGATAAAGTTGATATGCCTCGACAAGATTTCGATGTGTTTGCAAAAAAACAAAAAATTAAAATGGTTGACAAGGATTTGATGAACGGAATACTACAAAGATTTGCAGGAAAAAACAAATCGATAAATGCAGTGGCCTTGAAAGAATGTTTTATGAAATATTATCCTGATACAGTTCTCCCACCTCCTAAAAAAAAAGGCAAAAAGAAAAAGGATAAAAAGAAAGGTAAGCACATGATATATAGCGATATTTTCATTAAATCAAATATCTGAGCAACCGTGTCGTATAAAACATTTTACGCGATTAATGATGGATCAAGGTAACATATGATTTGTAAGTGACATATTATTTTTTGAAAACAACTTGGAAAATTATCGAACAAAAAAATTATTCGTGTTTTTTTCGATATAAACGAGCAAATAGGCAGAAATAAAAAGGGTTTATTTATTGAAAACAAGGTGCTGTAAAATCACAACCAGAAAGCGAATTTGAGTCAGAAGAGGAAGAAGAAGATATGGCAGAAACAAACCAAGAAAACCCCGAACAAGTGAAAGGACAAGCTGAAACAGAAGCAGGAGCCGGCATTCAAGCGGCCGAACAAGCTGAAAGTAAACGACAGAGTCTTTCTGCCGAAGGAGAACATGCGCAAACAGAAGCTCCTGCCAGTAACGAAGCTGCAAGTGAAAATGTAGAAGCTGCTCCTGCCGCTGAGAACGAATCCCCTGAAAATCAAGTCAGGTCGTCAAGACCTTCGGAAAGTGCACAGGGCGGTGGAAATCCTCAAACATAAACCAATTAATTATTAAATCGATTTTATCTGCTTAACACAACTTTGTCGGTTATTAAAACAATTTTATAAACATATTTACAAATCATCTGAATATTCACCAATTAATGAAAGAAAAACTTATTTTTTTTATTCTGAATGTAATAAATAAACTTATAATAAAAATTTTTTAGACAGGTATGTATATTTCGTTTCCAAATTTGAATCACCCTATGTAACGGAAATATAAATCGTTATTTCGGATTATGAAACATTTAAATTCCCAATAATACTTATGTATTTAGCACGATTGCTGTGTAATTTGTAATGACCGAGAGAGATGTGGTCATTAGAAGTTTTTTCGTCAGGTTAAAATGCAGAGAAAATAGAAAAAAGCCCGGAAACAGTTTCGCGTTTTTTCTATAAAAAAGAGTTCTATAATTTGTGTAATACTAACGGAAGAAACCAACTTTTGTGTCAATAAATAAATAAATAATTTATTGCAAAAACGCAAACAATCGCAGGTTGTTTAAGGTTGTATCAACATAACAGCTTTTTTTTAAATTACAATCAGTATGTACTTCTTGCCATAAAATATCTATTATCAGGGATTAGTAATGACTTCTCTTCTAATTTAACCTATTGTGTAATATGTAAAGGGACTTGCTAGATACCCATACTTCTGTCTATTATTAACTTGTGAAACAGACTGACGTATATCTATTAAATATCTTTCACATCACTTCACATAATCTTTTGTCTCATCATAAGGTTGTTAGTCCTGAGACTGGTTGGATACGCATCTCCACTCTTTCCTATCCTGAGCTAATCTTCATATTTACCTAAAACTAACACGACCCACATCCTTAACTACCTATTTACGAATAGTAATCTAATCTAGTTCTACCTACATTTTTAAGTATAGTTAACATCGTGTCCCATTTAACATTGTCAAAACCTTCTTTCTAAGTCGTAAGACGTATCCTACCTTCCCTCTTCCAAAATTTTCCATTTAAGATTGATCTTCGTTTTTGTTCCCGTAAACCTAGAATGTCCTCTCGCGTTCCTCTATTTCTTCTAAACCCAAATTAATCTTCCCCTAATAGTTCTTCTGCTCCTTTTCCATCCTCCTCTGTACAATTCTAGTTAAGGTTTTTGACGCATGGGAAGTTAAGCTAATCGATCTAAATGTCTCGCCCTTATCTGTGCCTCTCTCTTTAGGTATCGTTACTACCACGTTCCGTTTATAATCCTCCGAGACTTTCCCCATTTCGTAATTAAATAAAATTTCCGCCTATATTCCATTTATACCTGGTGCGTTATTATTTTTTAAGTTTTTTAATGCAACATCGAACTCTTCTCATTATGGGATAATCTAGTTCATCTATCTCCACACTATCTTTCTTCTCTAATACATCTCCTAACTCATGGTCTACGTATAGGTTCTCTTAAGTATTCTTTCCACCTATCTGCCTTTTCCTCATTTTCTTTCAGAATTACCCGTACCTCGTTTCTTATATAATTACTACTGTATCCTACATCTCTAAAATTCCGTTTTATTATATTATACGCCTCATCGGTTTTACCTACTTCAAACTTTTCTTGAGTGTTGATATACCAAGTGTATTTATGAATTTCTTTGTGTGGAAAGAACGTGTTACATATTCTCAGCTCATATTCACTACATAGATTTATGAGTCTTTCCCCGTTGTTATTAATAGTCTCTTCACCATGCATGCCAATAATTTTATTGTCTCCTTGTTTTCCTACTCGTCCGTTCAGATCTCCGGCTATTATAATTTCGTGACGGTGTGGGATATTGTCTAAAATATTTCTTACGTTTGTTTCAAAATTTTCCTTTCTTTTTAGTCTCAGTGAGGACTGCTATGTCTGTTTTCCGCTGGGTTAATTCCTTCATAATCTCTCTTTGTTTATTTCTTATACCCTGTATGTTCCATATTCCAATATTTAAAGTCCATTTTCGTTGCTGTTTTCGTCTATAGTTTCCGTCCGATATCCGAGGCTTATTGCTGGGTGTTTTAGCAGTGGATATTTTTTACATGGGTCAGGGAGCTAGCCTGACGCCACAATCCTCCTCCTTTTTCCGGGCTTGGGACCGGCAGTGGCTGTGGCAGTGTTGAACCAAACAACAGACTGCGTCCTAATTCAACATAGTCCTAAAAATTAGCTACAATTCTCTTACGATAGTACTCAGGAGAAATAATCACACGTTCACCATCCAATTGTTCAGAAGAGAGACAGCAGTATCCATTCATCGACTTAAACCAGTATACATCATGACAGACTGACAAAAACCGTAACCTACTCCCCTGCCTGTACCTACTAGCAACGACATCCCACAGTCGATAAGAACAACCCGTTCAGTTGGTCGAGTACTTTCCGAAATTTTTTAGAATGGGATAATCGATATTGTCAATCGTTAGGGTGGGGATTCTGTAGAAACACTTAGTAGAATTATCTTCGCTGTCGATCGATCAAATATAAGTCATTATTGCACGAGAACCAAAATACTAAATATGCAAATCACATATAAACCCTAGTCACATTTTTACTTACCTTCAGTTTCGCAAATAGACTTGATTGCCTCTTTTTAGTTAGCTAAGCACAGACACATAGCTTTTGACTAGACCAGTATTGTAGTATGTAGTGTATTCTGTAAATTTAAAGTAAATTTTCTCAGTTTCTAGTCTTTTGCAGAGGACAAATGATATTTGAGTACCTGCTGATCTTCACCGTAGCAGCATATTCAAAACCATTTGCCACTTCCTTTTAACCTGTGAATTTTAATTTCCAAGGTTTCTTTTTATAAATTTCTTTTTTCTTTGAATTTAAATCCAATCCTAATATTTCGGAAGCATTACATTAACTTGAACTGCTACCCTAAGCCTACAAACAAAATCAAGGAAGAGCAACGATTTTCTATCGTGCTTCCTTAGGCACCACCCATCATACAAATTTTATGATTTTTAACCCCCCTCCTTGTCACAGGTGGTCACATTTGTGAATCCCGCCCCATACTGTGATGTCACATATTTTTCTATTTGATATTTAGAAATAATTAAATTAAAATGATTTTCATTAAAAATAATCTTCAATAAAATCAGCAAGTCAAATATTTTAGATAATTGACAAAACAAAACACTCGCCTACGACTTAAACCGACATAAATCTTATTAATGTAGATCGAGTTAGTAGTTTTTGTAAGATTTTTGTTTACAAATAAATTTCGCATTTAACGTGTAAGGTAATTTATTTTTGACATCTTACCTACAACACAGCTAAAGCTAGGGCGAACGCAGAAAATATTTTCGGGGGTGGGAGTTCAAAAAAATATTACATTCAGTACTTATAGTTACTACAACGTTTGCTACATAAAAGAAATCAAAAAATTTTACTGCGGCTACAATGTAAGATTCATCATCATCATAAGGTCATCAGTCCTAAGACTGGTTGGACACGTACCTCCATTCTTTCCTATCCTGAGCTAAACTTCGCATTTCCCTAAAACTAGAACAGCCCACATCCTTAACTATTTGCGAAGCGTAATCTAATCTAGGTCTACCTCTACCCTTCCTAACTCCTGTTTCTGCCTCTAATATGTCTCTGACTAGACCTTCATGCCTGAGAAAGTGTCCTACCAACCTATCTCGCCTATTTTTTATTGTCTTCCATAGAGTCTTCTGTTCTCCTATTCTTTCCAATACCTCCTCATTTCTAACCTTTTCTACCCACGATATCCTCATCATCCGCCTATAACACCATATTTCGAAAGCTTCTAACCTTTTCTTTTCCGCCGCTCCCACTGTCCATGTTTCGCACCCGTACAATGCCGTGCTCCAAACATACACCTTTAACAACCTTTTTCGAATTTCTAAATTAACGGTTCGCGAGCATAGAAGTGACTTCTTTTTATTAAAGCCGACACGACCCTGCGCTATCCTCTGCTTTATATCCCTACTATTCCATCCTCACTTAAGTTTGTAAATAGATAAATACAGACTGATATGAAATGCCTACAGATAAAGTAAGGTAATTGAGGGAAAGAACCAGCTATTAATGAAATGGAAAAAATATTGAACTTAGCAAAATTAAATAACCTTTACAAATATTTTATTTTGCGTCACTTATTTACCACTAGCAGTTTTGCCGGCGTAGTCAGGTCAAAAACTGAAATCTAAAAGTTATTCATAAATGTACAGCAATCTGTTGTATTACTCCTAGTCCCTTCGACTTTCTGGGCCCAGCGTGAAAATGACCTTGTCGCAGGTAACAAATCTAAACACCGAAAAAGTGTCTCAAGTATTTTAATTATTTTGTTAATATTTTTATTTGTTTGTATTTCGTGCTTCTGTTCATTTTTGTATATATTAATTGTTATTTGTTTGTGTTAGTGTTTTATTAGTTAGTATTTTTATTAATATTGTAATGTTCGTGGGTTTAACAAAATTAACTTCTAAGACTGATAACGACAAAAACTATTTATTTACACTAATTATTAAAGAACTTAAAAACACTATTAAATTATTACTAAACTTAGGTTATGAATTATTCTATTTATTTACACTACTGTTGATATATCACTATTCACCGTGCTATTTATTTCACTGCTATCACTGTCAATTTATTTCTGGATTCACTTCTGCAACGGTGAATTTATTTCTTCCTCTCGCCGATCGCCTCTTCCTTTAAATACTCTTTTGTTTACTTTCTGGAACCTTCTGGAAACATTCGGATAGTTTATTTTTTCTTTGAACTCTTTAATTGCTTTCCTAGAACGCAGGTACAACACACACATTTACAAATACGGCACACATGAAGAAAGGCGCCCGCGACTAGTCGGCGAATCGATAAGCCGACATTCCACCTACCCAGGTAAGGGAGAGGGAGACTAAATATAGAGACCTGAATATTGTTGGCTCTTTATAATCATTTCGAGATCTAGTCAGAATTGGCTTAGCTCAGTCATGTATTCCAGATCTAGTTAGAATTGGCCTAGCTTGGCCACCCTTTTCAGATTTAGTCAAAATTGACTTAGCTCAGTCATCGTTTCCAGATTTGATCAGAATTGGCTTAGCCCGGTAATCATTCGAAGATCTAGGCAGAATTGGCTTAGCTCGGTCATCATTTCGAGATCTAGTCAGAATTGGTTTAACTCGGTAATTGTTTCGAGATCTAATTAGAATTGGCTTAGCTCCGATAACGCTGAGGTGTTCAGTTCACCTTTCTTTGTTTTGGACTGGTTATCACTGCCTGGTGCTGATTGGAGTCCTGTAGAGAAAGCCGCGCCGTATATTGGAACCCCTGGATTGATCTGTTGGTGCTCTCCGTGGTCTCCCGAAGCCATTTCAAACGTCGCCGTCTTTCAATAAGGTTGTTTAATTTACTTTATTTTTAGGTTTGCAGATTATAGTAATTTAGGTTGTTTTAATTCTGCATAAATTTATGTAAATTTTTGTAACTATTCTTTTTAGTCATCATCTGACTATACTTCAGATTGAGTTGCACTCAATCTTGGTTTAAACAAGTTGATAGCTTGAGAAGTGTTAACAGTTGTTTAGGACAGACTCCTATTAAATTTGGTATATTTACCAACAAAATTACGCTTGTTGATGCAATCAAAATGGCCTGAAAGTATAGCCAGCAAGAATTTGGTAGAAAAGCTCTCTCGTTTGCATTCTGATTAATCCAGGTGAACGTTTAGCTACCGTATAAATAACGGTGATATCTATTCTTACAGTTGAAGGTATCTGATCTGGGTTTTATTCCGCTTGTTAGCGTTGATGTTTTGAGCATCTCAAGGCTTTGTCTGTGTAACGACATCTATCCTCTATGGTCAAGACGAACATGGAAGAGTTACACAATTTGTGGTAAAATGGTCCTGCCAATTGCGGACTATCTAACGACACCCTATTTGATATTTCAATTTGTTAGTGATATACCTGATTACAAACCTAAATGCTGCTTGTCGGCCACTTTCTCAGCCCTTGTTTTGTGACATATTGTCATTTATTGGTATCTAATGTTTTAAGATATGATCGGATTTTGTTGGGGTTTCCTTAGTCCTTGCAACGAATGTTGGATCATTCTAGTTCCTCACAAAAAAAAATAAAATATATAAATAAAGCTATTATCTGAATTTCTGTTTTCTTTGTTAGCACATATTGCTTGTACGAACTCATAAAAAAATTTTAATAAGTTACCAATATCACAACGTAAGTATAAAAGGCCCTATCACTTGACGATTAATATTACTGTCATTTTCTCCGATTAAATAAATAAACATATTTGAAGGTTTATTGTGTTTTATTTTGTTTACCTGTCCGACACCAGATTTACGAAAAGTTGTTTGTGAATCTTTGGTAACGTCGGTTTTCAACTATTGTAGGTAATATTATTTACTACCCGTGTTTGGATCGTTTTTCAAAAAATATCAGTTATTCAAAACAACTGTATAAGATTTATTTTTAGAATAAGGAAGTTTGACCGTGCCTCTCATCTATATCTGCTTACCAAGTCAATGAAAATGCCTAGCCTTGTAAAATATACCTACCTTGTTTTTTCCATAAAACAATTCATTCAAATAGTCTCTCATATTTAAGGGAAAAATTAATTTTTATTCATAATAAAAATATTCGCAGCAATTTTATTCTGCCCATGCCACGACACTTTATCTCCCTGTTTAATGGATGTTTTTCTTCCAATGCGTGTGTGATGTAGGTACAATGATATTACAATTTCCTCCTCAAATATGTTAAATTTGTTAAAAGAAAGTTAATTTAAAAAATACGTTAAAAATTTATTACTTAATAAGTAACTGTTAGTTTTAACTATTTGTCTTTATTTCGTTTTTTTGTTGATGATGGTGACGTTTATTAGCTAAACTTCGCCATTTATCCTGTTTGTACTGTAAATGTATTTCCAGGACAGTTTAATTATTATTATTACTATAATACCATTGTAGATAGCTGTTTGTATTTATATTTAATTGTTATAATTTTCTCTACTTATCTTTGAAAGTGTACACATTTATCTTTTAAATGACACTACCAGGATAAACTCAATAAATTTATCTATACTATCACATAATAAAATTTAATTTTAATATAATTAACAGCATTGTGAATTTCGCTATTTAAACAATATGCTCTTTATCCTTTTTCTTATTGTATTAAATTTGAAATACTTAGGTAAAGTTAAGATAGCTTATGGGGCTAGTATCTGTTAGTCAACAAATATTAATATTACAATAAGTTCAACGTGACTTTTATTTAAATAGTTGAATAATTTATAATAATTGTTACACTCTACTTAATCAAACATTTACCAGTTGGTTATTTTAGTGAGCTTTATTATAATTGTAAGACAGTCATTAAAAAAAGTAATTCCGTAATTTTTTAATTGTCATTGTTGCGTATTGTTCTGTCAGTACACATTACACGCATCTATTAAAATTTATTATCTTATCGTCTACGTAGAAGGTCAATTAAAAAAAATCAAACATATAATAAATTTAAAAAGAAAATTGTAGATCTTACAATGGCACCACCAAGATAAATATGCTCGTGCGCACGTGTCTCCAATGGACGATTTTATAAATGTAAAGATGACATTTTAAATTTCATTCATCATGTTTTATTTATGAAGGCCACTAAAAGTATATTCAAAACGGAGCATACGGCTTACTGCAAGTTAAAAATTTCGAGCGTTGTTTTTGGTTTTTTTCCGAAACGTCAAAAGGCTGACCAGATCAACAAGTGATGTAAATGTTTCTATTTTAAAAAGTAGAAGAAAAAAACTAGAAATATATCACTTGAAAAATCCCTTAGCATGCAGTCAGGACTAAAGTAGTTTGCAGGAAATGAAATTAAAGAGAATGTGGTCAATTCTTCGGGAGCTACGTTCTGCAAAAAAGGTTGCGTCGTTCTTCAGAATATTACCATCGAACCGGCAATGCTGTGCTTTACTCTTCCCTGTATCGTGGCCAGTCAGAGAAAGAAAAACCATTTCTGTTAGACTTTTTCAATTTCAAACACTTTGTGGATACACTACAGATGGCTTTTAAGAAAAAAGGGAGAAACAAGAAAAGAAGAATGTTTGTTATAATGGTTCTTGTAATGGTTATTGTTGGACCAATGCATGGTAACGATACATAAAACTAGATGCCTAGAAACAATAACGTCATAGGAGAAATGGGACTAATGTATCTTTTCGTGAGGTACAGATTTCGCTAGAATGATATTGACTACAGTCTTTTCTCTACATTTACTTTTATTTTACACATGCTAGGTAAAATAGAAAATAGTTAACATTATTCATTTTCGGTGTTTGCACAGTTAGTTAATTTTCTCGTTTTATTTTAGGTACTGCTTTCAGTCTGGCATTTTTTACGAAATTCTTGAAAGTCGACGATACAGTTTTGGTTATAGTTTCTGTTATCAGCAAAATCTTGTAATGTTTTGTATTCGCTTTTGCTCCGAATTCGACCATATTTTACTTGGGAAAGCAAAAAAGTAACAACTTATCTAAAATATATTTGACACATAATAACTAACAGGTGCTGTAGTCGCAATTTTTATTGGGACATCTTTTATTGTAATGAGATCCGTAATGTCGAAATTAGTTTTGCCTGATTAATTGGGTAGGTAACTAATTAGTACTCAATTTAATTAAAACAATAATTTGATTTATAATATTTTATTTAGCATGTCATCATTATTATTATTATTTTTCAAATAATAATCGTTTTCCACAATTTAATTAAATGTATTGTAATGGCATTTTGCATTTACGTTCATATACAAAAATGTTTGATATTATATAAAATTGTGTGGTTTTATGAAACCACGGTGCAAGTGTAACTTTTCGGTTTGTAGCAGGCATTTAACTGTAAATTTTCGGAAAATTATTCGATTTAAAGTATTAAAATTAAAATCGCGTTCTTAATTTTATCTTAATGATTGGAAAATAGAAATTATAATGGAAAATCAAAAGTAGAGAAAATATTCAACTATAAATTTTAATTTCAATCTTTGTATGAGAGTACGGAATACATAATAAATACAATCATTCAGATAATAGACGCATGTTAAAAACTGAGAACAATATTTATTTAAATCATTGAATCATTTTGAACTTCCGTTATTCTATCAATAATTTCATCTTCGAATTGAGTTCCACAGTCTATAAATGTCATGCACTTGCAGGAATGAGTGAGAATATAAATGCCACATGGTTAGTTAATGCTAGCATGGGCGCCGCCTTATTGGCCTTGGCTGCTCTGCCGAACGCCGTTCAGTTTTACTCCTACTCCGCGGCAGGCTGTAATGCGACGAAAAAATTTGAGACGATATAATAAAAGTTTCACTTTAAAAAACAATCGCAGGTAATATTAATACGAGTATAAATTTAAAATAATAAAAATGCCAATTTATTAAACAAGGATAAACCATATCAAATTATATATGATATAAATACGTGCATACTGTTCAGGAAATATCATAAAATAGCCCGTATACGCGTCGTTGAATTTAAAAATATGAATATTTCTTTAGTGGTATAGATATTATTTCCTTTCTTTCTTTAGGAAAAATTCACTCATATGGAGTGTGTGAATCTCTAATGGCCTTAATATACGGGCCCGAGTACAATTTAACGTATAAAATTTTAGGGGGTGTCTTAACAGTCCCTGCCGTCGCAATCTTTTTGCAAGCTGAATTTTACGAATTGTAACTATTTTTTCTTGTGTTTATTTGTTGTTTTAGCTGACTTTATTTAGAACATAAACGAGTCGAAAAAGAAGCGATTAAAATAAAAGAACAAGAAGCTTTACTAACGAAAAATAATACGGTAGTAAATCCAGCAAATTAGCAATAGTTTGTTTATTTTTGTTTTCACTATTTTTATACATTTACAAAGCAATTATGTTTTTAATATGATATACTCATCATCATCATCATCATAGGGTCATTAGTGTGAAAACTGGTTAATCAAACATCGCCGTTCCTTATCCTTGCCCAAACTTGATAACTTTTCTAAAAACTAGAACATTTCATAATCCCTAACCATTTGCAAACAGTAATCTAATATAGGTCTACCTCTGTTCTTATTTACTCCTGTTTCTGGTTTTAGTATGTCTTTAACTAGCCCTTTATGTCTTATTCCTGACATCTTAACCTTCCTTTCCCTTATTGACTTCTTTAGCTCCCTCTATTCTCCTACTGTTTCTAATACCTCCTCATTTTTAACCTTTTCTCTCCACGGTATTTTCATCATCCTTCTATAGTACTATATCTCAATCGATTCCACTGCACTCTCTGTTTACGTTTCTCACCCGTACATTGCTGTACCCAAACACTTTTAACAATTTTTTTTTATTTTCCAAATTAACTGCTCGCGAGCACACAACGGTTTTCTTTTTGTAAAAAAGGACTCAACCTTTCGATATTTTTTCTTCAGTGCCTCTACCATGCTCCAAGGTTTCTATCACAGTAGTTAGGCAACCTTCGCTTTATTGCAAAACCCCAATTTTCATCCTTTTCGTTGTTCAATTTTACTCTTTCCATACCTACTCTGACGTAGCTATCAGATGTAGATTGTCCGCCATACTTTACTCTCCACCATGAGCTCTCTTTGCTGCCACTGCCATTGTTGTGTCGCAATTATTATTATTATTTTCTGAAGAAAAAAGTAGGGATGGAGTCCTATAGCGACAGGAGAAAGCAAATTATAGCACAGAAAGCGGGAAATTCCGAAGAAATTCCAAATCACGGACGACAGCAGCAGCTAGTTAACGGCACCTGTCCTAGAGTGCTAGATGTTAGTAGTGGAGCACCACCTAATGATGGCAAAGGGCCGAAGGCTAAAGTATCTACAGATGAAGTATCGCAAAAATGGTTAACATGAGATTATTGTCAGGAACGAAGATTGCCTATCTAGTAAACTACCAACAGGATAGAAATTATCTTCTAATGTACTTCTTATGACACTTTCGCTCGTTAGATATTCGCTATTAGTAGTTAGATCTTCGTTCCCCTCATGTTGCAGGTGGGTGTTTTTTGTATTGTTATCGTCATTTTTGTTATTGCCTTTAGACTTGGAACCCCTGAAATTTGTTAGTTTAAATGGAACATCCTGTATTTTATATTACACTTTTGAATTTCTCTAATAATTCTACATAAGTTTTGATAAGCATTAATTATGCCAAAATTCAACCATTTTTATAGAGCATGTACTACCTATCGACTTTTTTAAAGTTTTTTACAAATTTCCCCTTTAAAATCCACAACACTGATATTCCGTTTCAAGATATTTTGGTAAGTTAGCCATGAAGATAACACCTGAATAAAAAAAAGAAAATAGTGCTTTGACGCTGTCAGTCTGCAAGATTCGTGTATGGTATTTCTACTTTCAATGAATTTTTCTAAAGATGAATTAGTAGTGATGACTTACTGTTCTTCATATTTTTTTTTCAATTATTATTTCCATGGCTAATTATCAAAATTTTTTAAAAAGTAAGTGTTAAAGATTTTAAAGGGTGCATTTGTAATAGGAAAATGGTCGATAAGTATTACAGATAGGCATAAAACATGCTTTATAAAAAAGAAAGCTTATTTAAGCAAAAAATATGGGGTATTCCATTCAAGAAAAATGAGATATAGCGTCTTACGCTTTTGTATACTGTATTGTAAATACCCTGTGTAGCGTAATGATAAAATGACACAACTAGTGAATGTTGGTGGTGCGGATTTACAAATGGTTACAGACTCCCCCTCTAATCTTTGGGGTCGTCTCAGAGCAACGGTTAGCTGATAGTCTCCTTTGGGCGGCCTCTCTTTCTCCTCGGAAACTGTGAGACTACAGGAACTTCACATTCGCCTTCTGAAGTGTGGTACACCCCAACGATCTTGGTGGGCGCCTCCTTGAAAGCTACCTCGAAGGTGGTGAGTCCGCGTTGATTTAGGATAACATAGAGACCATCCCTACGAGGGGCCAATTTAGAGCAATGGCTAACTGGGCTTTCAGGTTCCATCGTTCCACCGGATTGGCGGCTGGATGGTATAACGGCGTTAGGTCTTGGACTATTCCCAGAAAGTAAGCTAGCTGCTGCATAACTCCGCTAATGAACTAATGAACACTAATCATCCTTTGCGAGATACTATAGCGTAAGATTATCTCGTTTAAAAGGATGGTGGCGTAGGCTTCGGCGGTGTCAGCAACTAAAGGGAATACTTCTGTCCATCGACTTGCGATGTCCTCTACAATTAAGATCCATCGATTCTCGCGGCGAGATTTTGGTAACAGGCCAAAGAGGTCTACGGCGATGAAACGTTGTTTCAGCACTGGTGTCTGGAGTAGTCTGGCGAGTTTGAGATTCGAAGTCTTGTATATCTGACACTGGATGCAGTCCTTAAGGTGGTTGACAATATCCCTCCTCGTCCCGATCCAAAAATATCGGGAAGCAATACGGTGCCAGTTCCACTCCACACCACAATATCCAGCGGTGGGGACATCGTGATATTGCTTCAGAATTTCCAATAGAAAACACCCTAGGGCCCCGCGGACGAGGTATCGACTTATTTCGGTATCATCACTACGACAGAACGCATTAGGTATCTTCTTTTGTCGGGATCTTGCATCTGCTCGTTCCTGATGGTCGACGGAGTGCGTGCTGGAAAATTTACACTGACTGTGCTCACAGGGATATTCTCCTCATCCTCACACGGAGGTCTTAATAACCCGTCGGCGATGACGTTCGCCTTCCCTGGTCCGTACTTGATGGTTAGATTGTGAGGTTGTAGTTGAACGCCCACCAGGCTAATCTTCCGAAATGGGTCCTCAGGCTCATCATTCATTTCAATGGTTGGTGATCGGTCACAATTACTACTGATGACTCTTTAGTATATCCGTGATGGCGTAGTTCTTTTCCGCGGGCGCTAGTAAGCGCCTTGCGTATTCGATTGGACGCTCTTCAGGTCCCTCGCCCTGCAACGAGGCTGCTCCAAGGGCGTAGAGGCTGGTGTCACTGCGCAGTGTGAACGGCTGGGAAAGATTAACCTACCGTAATATCGGAGACGTTGTCAGGCGTGTTTTGAGAGTCGTGGAAGCGGTCTGTTGCTCATCTCTCCAGTTTCATATGGCGTCCTTCTTGCTTAATCGAGAAAGGAGCCAGGAAATCTCCGCGAAACCCTTTATGAAGCGACGATACCAGGAGCAGATCTGCAGAAAACTTTGGAGCTGCTATAGGTTTCCCGGAGGCGGCCGGCTTCGGATGGCTGAAACCGTTTTTGGGTCAGTTTGGATGCCCTGGGGTGTAAGAATATGTCCCATGTATTTGATTTCAGGACAGCCAAACCGGCATTTTGGTCTATTCAACCGAAGGTTGAATCTTCGCATTCTGTGAAAAACTCGCGTCAAGTCCTCCAGATGACGACGGTACATAGGGGACAATACGTTCAGGTCGTCCAAGTAAACTAGGAGTTGTATGCTTCCCAACCCACTACTAAACATATTCATCAAGTGCAAGAACGTGGCGGGGGCGTTCTTCAATCCGAAAAGCATCCGTTTAAAGGAAACGATTAAAGTCCCAAAAGGCGTGACGAAGGCGGTTTTTGGTTGATCATCGGGGGCGACGGCGATCTGCCAGTACCCAGCTTTTAGATCCATTGAGGACATAAAAGCGTTCGTGTGGTGCGCTGCAAGAGGTCATCAATCCTCGGTAGCGGGAAGAAATCGGTTTGAGTGATTCGGTTTAGGCCCCGGTAATGAATACATACTCTGGCGTTCCCGTAGGGTTTCGGCACCATCACTACAGGTGCGGCCCAAGGTGATTCACTCTCTTCAATGATTCCAATCTTCAGCATAATCTCGATCTCGGTGCACAGGCGAGTGGCTTTGCCGGGAGTCAAACGGTAAGGTGGAACTGCGTATGGCGGGTGGTCACCGGTTCTGATATGATGAGTGATCTGACGCAGAAAGATCGGCCTGGTGCTGGAGTAGTTCATTTAAATCGGGGCGCTCATCCGGTTTTAATAGCGGTGCTTTGTCGTTCAGAGCGATTTCGACAGTGGATATTCGTAATATTTTTCGCGGTGAGGTGGGGAAGAGATGCCTGTTTACAGGCAAATAATCTTGGTAATCGTGGACATATACTTGGGCGTCTCATAGGATGAAGTTTATCCTACGCGAGTTGGGCGAGTCCCTGCTCATTGGGGAAGTATCCATGGTCACAAGATCCCAGGCTTCCTTTGATTCTCCCTTGTGTGGCGTCAACGGTAATGGGGTGATGACTTGCGGCACCTAAAATGGATCTATCCACTCCAGGGGGTCGTCCTCGCTTAGTGGAGACATCAATGGTGGGTACTGGTATTCCATCCTTATTCATCCTTATTCGAGCAAGCTCGATTTCTTCGATAACTTCCGGTACAGCACACTTCTGACTTTGGGCGGGAGCGAAAGTTTCGATGCGTCGACAGTCTAGTCCACTAGTCTAGATTTTCTCAGCAGAATGTATGTTGTGGAAGGGCCTAGTTTGGGCACGTTCTCCATTGTAGCCCCAGGTTCCTAGCGGTAATTTAAGTACCAATCCTCCGTCGGTCATGATATCCACGCCTAGCAACGTCTGGTTTAGCGCTCCGGGTAGGATGATAAAGGTTGTCCATCAGCGAATACAATCGAGGCGGAACAGCATCTAAAGATCGATCCAGTCGTAGGATCTCCCGCAACTGGTGGCTGGCAATGCTGACCATTGCCCTCGTGTCTAAAAAGGCTATGCAATGCGAACAGTGGGCCTGGCAAGTGATTGTAGCGGAGTCTGCGTTTCGGCAGCGTTTAGAGCGCAGAAGTCCAGTCTGGCAGCAGCTGGTTTGGATGGGTTGCAGTCGGGGCATTTACTACGAATGACCTCAGGTCGTATGCATCCATACCATGCAAATTCTCAGATAGGCGGTGTGTTGGTCGATTCCCGGGCTTCCTGAGCGACTTGTTTCTAGTATTCGGTAAGTTTGTGTTCGAACCAACGGCAGAATCGACAGCTTACGCTTCCTGGAGGTTTCTTTTCTTCCGTGCCCTAGTGATTTCTCGGGTTGCTTTCCGATTTTGCGTGACGATCCTGGAAGGACGTTTCCAGAAGGCGAGCGTGTTTAAAAAGATCATCGAATCTTTGGAGGCTGTCACGGGGAATAGGGCTCGTTTTTGACAAACGAATAGGTCAGTGGGTATAGTTTTTTCCTAGGACGTCTGGAATATTTCAAAATATAACTGATTATCCGGTTTCTTTGATGCGAAGGCTCCTTCTAGTAATTTAACTGTTTTGTTCCACGTAGTGGCTTGCGATTTTGCTCCTTCATAAATGACACAACTACTAAGAATACATTAACTAAACTTTATTGATAATCAATATTTTTTTGGTGTTTTTAATTTTAACGTGGTAATCTATTGGTAAGCAGATAACAATGAAAACTTAATCTAAATCTCTAACTAAACGTGCAGCAAATAAACAGTCCAACTTGACCCAAGAGGGACAGGTATCAGTTATACAAACTAAATCAAAAGAACCGTTTTGGAAGGAATAATTTAACAGTCAAAAAAGGGTCTATCCCTAACTACTCAATGTTTTTAATCTTCACAATTTTTTTTTTAACGCACTGGTCAAGGGTTTCGATCTCGGAAAGCTTCTGGAAGGAGAGTTCTTTGTCTATTTTTCCTGCTCTAGTGTTTCATCAACTGGAAAGCTGCTAGAAGACCTGGAGGTAGAGTTCTCTCTCTGTCTATTCTGAGAGCGGGAAGCTCCTTTTATTCGCCCTCGTCTAGGTAGGGGTAGCTCAGCGCGGTACTGTCAGGGATAGTGGTATAGTGGGATAGTAGTTGTGACGCTCCTAATCGTTTTAATCTTTCTAATCCTTCCTGTGAGCTGAGGAGGCTTTCGGAAGTACAGAGGTCTTGAAGCGCCTCCATTTTCATAGACACGGATGCGTTACAGATCACTGCAGAAGCAGCCATGATCGGTGAGCACCTAGGTCAGATGAAGTGACGAAGCCGTCACTTCTGTTAACCAGATATCAATTTCTCTGATGGCACGATGGATCCAGTGACCTTTATCGGCCAAATTCTTCTGCCACAATTCAATGGATGTCCTTGTCCCTCTTCCGTGGTTGTACTCTTTGTTGTTATCGCCTTCTTCTGCTACCCGTTGTTTCCTGCGGTACGCTTCGAGTCTCTTAACTGCCAGGGTGTCCACAGGGAGTACCTACCACGACCGAGAGAGCTATATCTGACAGGTTACGATATGTGCGGGCCACTCTCAATGCGGTCTTTCTGTAGATTCACCCATAACTAAGGTTTAGGCTCAAATCGGAGTTCTACATAGGATTACGAAGCCTATCACTGAGGCGAGAAGGGATCGTCGCGATTGCTACGGTTCTGCAATATTCGACAAGATGCTCGGCAGTGCTCACGTTTACCTCCCTCTAGCCTGCATCCAAAAGATGTTCCTTGAACAAAGGCTGCGCATCTAGAGTTACCCTCAAGTATATGATAATGTCCCTCCATCAAGAAGTTTGCGTAGCGCTTCCGTCTTGTTGCTAGGTGATTTCTTAACCAATCGGCGGTTATATTTGTTGAGATATCGCACCTATTCCATACTTCCCTCAACGACGGCCAGTGTCACGTCGACCGCAAAAGTCACCATCGAAACTCCGCCTGGCAGCTGAAATCTTACCAGGCCATCGTAGACAATGTTCAAGAGCAGAGGTCTTAGAACCGAACCCTGCGGCACACCTCCCGTAATGTTATTAGGATGCATGCCGTCATCAGTGTCGTAATGCGGGATCCGGTCCATCAGGCAACTCGCGATGACTCTTTAAAGGTACAGCGACACCTTGAAGTTTTTGAGTGACATGATATTATCCCGTCTGACCGAATTGAAAGCATTTCGTGCGATATCCAGCATATATAGTAATCGATAAGACGATGACATTATTAACAATGAGACATTTAGTGTTGGTGCGTAAAGCCAAGGACGAGGGTTTTTTTATCAATAGTATTATTTGTAATAGTAAAAATTAGTTAAAAAAATTAATTCATTTTAATGTACTAAAATGTAAAGTTTTGCTTTTATTGCTTTAATATTAAAAAACGGACGTGTGATAAATTTGTATCATTTCCACTAACTTTAGTATTATAACGTTTTTAAGTTAGCTTGCTTCATGCTTTAAGGTAAAGGAGTCGTAACGGAAACAGTAACAGATAATAGTTTTTCATCAATTATTTCAAGAGATGACAGGATTTAGTGAGAAATTTACCATAATTTAGTCTTAATTCTGTAATTGACGTGGTATCATTAGCAATCACAATTTTATTTCTTCTTCGCGTGAGTGGCGTGAGTTTTTGCTGCGAAGACTTTCTCTCGATCCGGCGGATCTTTTGACAATGTTTTCTACTCCTTTTAAAATGTAGTTAATAATGGTTGTCTAGACAAACAAAAGGAACTTGCAAATATAACAAATTAACTAGTGTTGATGGAATACAGTTAATCGACTCGGCAAAAATTAATCCCAACGGCTTCGATTTCAAGTTATTACAAAATCATACTACTGATGATGGTAATATGGTAGGACTCGAGCAACACACTGTTGATTTTTAATCATTTTATTAATCATTTGTTGCAACAGACCTCTGCTTCCGCTTCCGTAATTACGGAAGTTCCGCATACATACTACATCCGTTTCTACTTGTGGTTCGGTATTTTTATAATGGAAGTTTATCGGAAATTAACAAAATCTTATTTCTCATCTTTTTGTAAATCAATATATAGGAACAAAAAAACAAGTCGTAAAAATTTATTGCTTTTATATGTTGGCTGAACTTGGCCGTTTTCAAAACACAAGGTTGCATATACAGGTACCTGTGACAGTTTTCAACAGCCCCTCTGCAACATTGTGAACGTATTATTATTAACCGTTTATGTTTATGGAGTATTAGCTTTATATTCGGCAAAATCTTGTTAATAATAATATTGTCCCTGTGCAAATAACTTTATTATAGTTTAGGGCCTAAATCTATTCCCTAGTATTTCATATGTTCATATTTTCCAAATTTTATTGTCTTATTAGTTTCCTATTTTAAACTAAAAGCGTCCCCTTTAGCAAATTCTAATAATTTCACTTCGAAAATACTGGTACAGTTACAGCGTTTATTTATTTTGTACAGTGTTTGATCAGTGGCGTAAATTTTAAGTTAAAAGTGCAATTTTGAAGCCAAAACGAAGTTAAGTTCGCCGCAATTCCAAAATCTCAGCTTTCGAGTTTCTTTATCGAACTTGGAGATGATTCGGCAGTTTCTTCTAAAGATTCTGACGAATCCGTTTCTCCACACAGTAGCCGAACCCTTCCCTGTTTGCTATAGGTCCATTTAACAGTTTCGTACTCCAATGCACGAGCCAATGCATCAGCTAGCGTCTTAGGTCTGTCAAGGCGTATTCGTTGTTGAGTGCCACTGTCCCGAAGTCCATCAGTTAATGCCTCCACTGCCAACCTTTCCATCAATTCTTCTGGAATATTAGGATAGGCCAGTCGGGACAGTCTCGCAATATCGGCCTCGAATTCTTGTAGGGATTCCGTTGGTTTCTGCTGACGGGTTTTCAGTTGGATGTGACACACTGCTGTTAAATGAGCCTCGCCGTAGCGCAACTCTAGCCGTTTTACCAACTGTTCATAATCCGCCAATTCTTCCGGAGAAAGGGTGTTCACAATGTCACATAAATTTCCACGAGCAACGGTCAATGACGTGGCTTTTTCTTCAGGCGCCCAGTTATTCGCCTTAGCAGCGGCCTTGAATTGCTTGTGGTATGTGGTCCATGAGGACTTTCCGTCAAACGTTGGTGGTTTTACTCGTGTTCTCAACTCTATACCGCTTCCTTCGCTGATTTGGCTGGCTTCGTTGAGTGTACTAGATGCGCCAACATCCCCTTCGATTGGTTTTGTCTTTCCATTAAAAATCAATTCTTCCAGCACTTTTATTTTCTCTTCTGTTTCTTGAATATTTTTATTAAATTTTTCTTCCCATTAATTCTCCAAACTTCTACTGTTTTCTTCCAATTCACGTTTCAGGCTTTTACTATTTTCTTCCAATTTTCTTCCAATTTATTTTCCAAACTTTTACCGTTTTCTTCCAATTCAAGTTTCAAACTTTTACTGTGTTCTTCCAATTCACGTTTCAAACTTTTACTATTTTCTTCCAATTTATTTTCCAAACTTTTAGTGTTTTCTTCCAATTTATTTTCCAAACTTTTACTGTTTTCTTCCAATTTATTTTCCAAACTTACTATTTTCTTCCAATTCATTTTCCAAACCTTTACTGTTTTCTTCCAATTTATTTTCCAAACTTTTACTATTTTCTTCCAATTCACGTTCCAGGATTTGCGACAATTCGTCTTCGAAAAGGAACGTTTCAGGATCATGGCTATCCTTCAACGGTTCCGCGAGCCGCCACTGAAGTTCCGATTTTTTACCGCTTGTCGCATCATCCCGTTCTTCCAATTCTCTTCTTAGCTCGGCTACTTTTAATTCGTACAACTTCTTTGCCATTGTAATGTCTTTTACTCAACCCCACACCTGACACCAGTTGTAATGTTCGTGGGTTTAACAAATTAACTTTTAAGAAGAAAACAATTTATTTACACTAATTATTATTGGACTTGAAAACACTATTAAATTATTACTAAACTTAGGTAATTATTCTATTTATTTACACTACTGTTACTATTCACTGTTCTATTTATTTCACTTCTATCACTGTAAATTTATTCCTTGATTCACTTCTGCGACGGTCAATTTATTTCTACTCCACTTCGGCGATCGTCTCTTCCTTTAAATACTCCCTTGCTTCCTTTTGGGAACATCTTCAAGCCGTCCGGAAAAGTTTCGTTTTCTTCGAACTGTTTAATTGCTTTCCCGGAACGCAGGTACGACACACACGTTTACAGATACGGCGCACATGAAGAAAGGCGCCCGCGGCTAGTCGGCGAATCGATAAACACGTTCGTGCTCGCTACAGTACTATAATTTCAATTATCAATTTATTTCTAAGGAGGTCCGGAGTCATTTCTTTGCATGATCCTTCGAGACCTAAAATAAAAGGCTCAAAACGAGATGGTAATCCTCCGACTAAGAAAGTAACAATTAGTTTATCATGAACTGGCACGCCAGCATTTACAATATGAGTCACGAGGTCCATGATACGGTTACTATATTCGTTCATTGATGCAAAATTCGCTGCTTTCGTTATATATAATTGACATATCACTCTACGAACGTATGCCTATTCGTTATTTGTAAACTCACTGTGGATTTTATCCCAAATCTGCTTCGCCGGATCGTTCTTTGTAAAGAGATTCTCTAATGACGGGGCTAGTGACCAAATAAGTTTTGCTCTCGCGCATCTAAATTTATCTGCATCCGTCGTGATGCTTCCACCATCCGGCACCTCGATTGCTCGTATTTGAGGGCGGCCGTTATGTATATTTCCCACTCAGTGAGATTTTCTAGGCCTCTTAATTTGCCTCCTTGCAGGCCTCCCGTTCCACTCAGTGCGAAAACTTAGAGAATGTGTCACATATAATGAAAAAATTCTGCTCATTTAATTGGTAAAAATCTATGTGAATTCCCAGAAATGGTACTGGCGTTTTTGGCCATGGCGATGTGCTTGTATGATGTTGAAAGTTTGGAGCAAGCCTCGCATTGCTTGCAGAATGTTTCTATGTCGGAATTCATTTGAGGCCACCATACAGTTGAACGCGCTAGTAGTTTTGTACGTACTATACCTAAATGTCCTTCATGTAACAATCTCATTATTTTTGCTTGTAGGGACAAAGGAACCACAACTCTGTTACTAAACATTAGACATTTGTCTTCTATAGATAACCGATCTTTCACTTTATGAAAGGGTTCTATTTCTTGGTCCTCGTTGGCTACCCAATTCTGTTTTTTAGTGGTAGTGAATTATATTGCTGATTCAATTTGTTTCCATGTGGTTGACATTGGGTGCCTTTATGTGAACTTGGTTTTTATTTCGTCCTGTATGGTGTTGATATGGAATATCTTCGGTAATAAAAGAGAATCAACCAATTTGTTCTCAGTTGATTGAGCAGATGAAGACACATGTTGCCTTGATTTCTGGGACCTTGATAGTACATCACAAAAATGAACTTTATTTTTGTTTCTGCATACCTTTGAAGTGCGCCCCATTTTATTACATGGTTGGCACTGCCAATTTTTTGCAATGCAGAAATTTGGGTTATGCAGGCGGCCACATCCATAACCAGCATTAGGTTGTTACTTACTTGTATTGGCATTTTGTTTTGATTGTAGTTGAGTTAGTTTGTGTTGACTGCCTATGTAGTGCTTGATTTGTTTGTTATCTACAGTATATTGACTGTGGTTGGATTGTCGATTAAGATGGTACTGCATGAAGGGACGGTTTCCTGGAGGGATTTGACCTCTTCTATTTGTAAAGCTGTTTCTGACTGGAAGAGCCCTGGCTAATAGACAAGATTGTATTTGGATGACCTCGTTTTGCAAAATAATCTGTTTTGTCATTTCCCAGTTAAGATTTGGAGTGCTGAAGAGTTTTCTCCTTGTATCATTACACTTGATGTCAACAAGTCTGTCCCTTAATGTATCATCAAGGTGAGCCCCATACTCACATGGAATTTCAAGTTTCGTCAATGCATCTGTGAAATCTGTGGCAGACTGATCGTCTCTTTGGACTCTCTGATTCAGGTTACACCTACACGTTGCTAATAAACTTCTAGGTTGTTCTACCTGTCTTTTTATAATTTTTATTAGCTGCGACAATGACTTTGCACGTGGTTTCAGTAGTAGACAGCTTGTGTGCAAGGTTTGATACGTTTTGTGACCTATATAGGTCAAAAATAGCACCCTATTCTGGTTGTGTAACGTCTACTTAGCCCTCCACATGTGGTATTTCAACTTCGATGCTATTGATGAAACAAAATTCATCAGAGTTCCAACCAACTAAAATGCGACGAAAATGGACGAAAATAGCTTAAAAACGTTGTTGATTGTTGATTGTTGCATCCATTTCCGGTGTCCACCATTTTGTATGACTAACTGTTGGTTCTTTGTTCCGATGCGACAAGTTTTTTTTTCTTTTGTTCTATCTTTACGAGTACTCCCTTACTTAAATTTAAGTTTAAAAAAAGATTGAAATATATATATATATATATATATACACGCACGATACTAATGTTTCTATACTTTAAAAGGCGCCGACATTCGATTTTCTTTTGTAAAGTGCACACGCGGTTCGTCAAAATCGTTGTTGCCAAACTATTATGTCTGACTAGCACCCAATCACACCAATCGTAACTAACGAATTAACACTTGTTGTTTATACACTTCATTTAAACAATATAGAATATTTACAAATATGGATGACTAACAGTAACATGGGTACAACTGACGACACGACACATCACAACGATAACAATATGAGACTACTTACCTCCTAGACTAGGTAAATAGATGTAAAACTCGAGATTTTTGGACGATAGTAGTGACATCTAAGTTTACCCCACATTAGTAGACGATACTTGGAATATATATATATATAAATGGTATTGGCAAAGAAAACTTCGAATTTCACTGCCATCTATACATAAAACTATGAAGGGTAACCTAAGGCGCGCATTTCAAAATTACACTGAATTTTATTTTTTTTTGTTTTAAATGGAAATTGAAGAAAAAAAAATAAAATTAACAAATTTAATAACAAAGTACAAATGCAGTAATAAATACAATTAGCACAATATACGAGTAAATAGCAAACATCAATTAATTAAAACATAGATAATAATACAGGTATATTTGTATGAACAAAGAAATTGTTCTTTACCTAATTTAGTACTGCTTCCTGCTTCTACAGGGGGTGCTAACGATTCAGAAACTGCAGAAATACTAGCTTCTGTATTGTCCATTGTGAGTGTACTTTCTATAACAAATAATTATATATGTTTTGGATATTTGAAACTGTTATCTGCATAACTACCTGCAGTTGAAACAATTCTTCTTTTCCCGTCATATGTTTTCACTGGATGCAGTACTTTTTCATCTTTTAATGGGGCAATTCCGTCTGCTTCTATTCCTCTATTAGAAGAAGTTCTACAAAACATTTTTTTTTAGAACTTAAGTTTCACAACAACAAATTACAATACCTGCCACTTTCGTTGGAACCGCTGTTACTTCAGGAAAATGGAAAGCGGCTTCTTCACCTTTAACTCCTGCAGGAACTGTATAATCTAGGTAGAACATTTCAAATTAATTTGACCCCGTAATAGTGTAGACTGTACATCACGGTTTTTCTGTGTTGGGCAGAAAACATCCTTTCTTTACTTATTGTAAAGCATGATTGAAGTACTTAATATATTACTTACTTTCAGGATAGGTAAAAGTACTTTTCACAAAAATTTTAAAATATTACAAGTTGTGAAACTACTCACTATCGCTCAATAACGCCACAACTACTGGGGAATTCCTCCGATAATCGCAACCGCCGTCGCATCATCTGTTGTCGTTTCAGTAAAATGTATGTCGCCTAGTATGTCGGTAATGTCGATTTTGGTAATTTAAAAAATTTAAAAACTTACGTGGGGTAAACTTAGGTGTCGCTCGCGCTCGACATTTCATACCCTGACTTACCTAGACTACATACTCGTACTCTTGCTCCTTATTAGTTCCCGATTACTACCTAACTGATTAGATAGCGCCACTTTCCACGACCAATACTCGTATGGTTGTAGATAGTACTTACAAATAACATAGATACAAAATGTATGCTTAACCGAATTTTTATAATCTAGCTTACTCTATGAATGTAACATATACGCTATGCTATGCATACATCGACGTTTATTAATGGACATGCCTTAGCGGTCAGAATTGTGGTACAACAAAAGAAAGAGATGGAACAAAGTTTCGGACAATATCCATCTCTCTTACGATAGTGCGTATGCGTGTCATGATAGAGATAGCACTAGTCTGAAACCATACGCCATCTCCCTCACTTTTCAAGACAAGAAATTATTACCACATACGGCTAAGGCACGTCCATTAATATATGTCTATGTATGCATATACATTATCTATGGAATATACCAGTAAATAACAGGATGTTGTACTGATTTTGAAAGCTTCCTTTAATTTTGTAGGTTAGAAATATTTTAAATTTTTCAGTTTCAATTTTTTTAGTTTATTCTAAATTCAGATTATTTGCATCTATAGGCGAAAGTATTATTTTAAAATAGAAGCAAATAGATATAAAGGGATTTTTGGTGTTATACTTACGGTTGTATGTATGTACATTAGATTAATTCTATTAAAAAATATTACTTTTTATGATGTACATGATAAGATATTTTTTATCGCAGTGTAGATATAAAATAAAAGTGATTCTAAATCCTTTTTTATGAAAGTTGAATCCAATTGTATCCAATAAAAACTTAAAATGCCATCGGAAATTATACTTATAACGGGTTTTGGTCCATTTAAAGATCACAAAGTAAATGCTAGTTGGGAAGCTGTAAAGGAATTGAGAACTATTGCAGAATTGAAACATTTGATTATTCATGAAATCGCAGTAGAATATAATCATGTTGATGTTGTAGTACCCATGTTATGGAAAAAGTATGACCCAAAGGTAAATCACAATTCGTTTCCTTTCACAATCTAAACATTAAGTTTTATCAGCTTGTGATACATGTAGGGGTATCAAGTATAGCCAATAAAATTACATTAGAAACTTGCGCATTTAGAAATGGTTATAATCGTTTGGACTGTAAAGGTAATACATTAAAGAATGGTGAATGTGCAAATGAAAAAGGCACTGATGTGATATTTACTGAGCTGAATACTCAAGAAATATGTAACGCAATAAATAACCAAGGAAAATTAAAATCTTGTGTATCAAAAAATGCAGGACGGTATGTAACTTTTCTCTCATTGTTGTATATAATTATATATATATTGTATTGTAACTAACACTGTTTCAGATATTTGTGTGAATACACTTTTTACAAGTCTCTTACTATAGATAAAGAAAGAACTTTGTTTGTGCACGTACCGCCACTGAATTCCCCTTATAATGAAAGGGAGCTAGCAGAGGGTCTTTTATTGATTCTTCAAAAAGCACTAGAACAACTTGAAACTAAAGATAATGAAGTGTAAATCTCAGCATTTTAACTAATCATTAATTAACACTGAATTTATTGTAGGTATTAAAAAATAATATTGTTAATAAAATGAAATTTTTGTATCTCTATTAAAACATTTATTTTTGTCTGACGTGGTATTTTATTACAAAACAAGCAAAATAATTATTCCAGTCTTCTTACAAGATTGTTTCTAACAATTAAAAAAAAATACTATCAACATACTTGAATCAAAAATAAATACAATGAAATTATATTTAAAAATATCTAAAAAGAAAATAAAACATCAGTTAGTAGATTTTACCCACGGCTTCGCTCGTGCTGATGTCCTAAATACGTGTAAATATGACTAATTTTTCTATCCTTCGGGAATAGTATTTTTTTCTGGATAAAAGGTACCCTATGATTATCGATTGAGTACTTAAGGCCTGAAATCGACCACATTGAACAAATTTTATTATCCCTCGGGAACAATATTTTTTTCTGGATAAAAGGTACCCTATGTCCTTTTTTGTACCCCTAACAATGTATCTACAAAATTTGACAGATTGTGTAGTTAAGGCGTGAAATATACCACATAAAGCTAATTTATTTTATCCCACGGGAACAATACTGTTTCTGGTTAAAAGACACTATGTGCTTTTCTGTACCCCTAACAGAGCTTCATAATGATCGGTTGAGTAGTGAAGGCATGAAAACCGACAAACAAACAAACTCACATTTGCTTTTATATTAGTTAGGAAGTACAAAAATATAAAAGTGAATAAACCATATTTTTCTATAATAAACCAAAACAAAACAAAAAGAAAGCCAAATTTATACCACCTACTTCTTACATATTTCAGCTCTTTCTAGTTTTCAAAATCTTTCTTAATAGGATCAGACTCCACATTCGACTATTATTTCCTCGCATTCATCTAAATCTTTACTTTTATTACATCTCTCCAGCAGATGCATCAAAGTTTCATCACCACTTTCACGTTTTTATATATCCTTTCCTATTACTATCCCACACTCCCATTAAATCACGAAATAAGGAGTTATGAAGTGACAAAGTGTGTGATATAATAGTGAACGAGTAATTAATTAATAATAATAATAGCGTTAATTAAAACGAAATTAAATAGTTAAACAAATTAGTTGGCAGTGAGACAGGAGCGACATTTGCTATCAAAAGTACGTTAAAAGAAGATTGAAGAATTTTAAAAAATTCCATCGGCTATATTCGTGTTCCATCCAAGCGTGACGGCTACATTCCCTACTCTTCTGACATATATACATATACAAGTGGATATAACCTAATAAGATTGAGTAGTTATAATTATTGTTGAAATACATATAATGAAATTATTTATTTAGTTATATAAAATGAAACAGTTACCCTTTGGGTAATATGATTGTGAGATAATTCTGACTTATACTGTGAGTACAATTTTACTGAAAAATTTTCTTGGCACTGTATTCTGAAATAATAAGAAAAAAATGGAGGAAATACTTGATGACTTCGAAAATTTCAAAATATCTGCCCTGTCGAAATGTAAAAAGGTAACTCCATATGTTAAAAATGTTACAATTGGCCCAAATAAAGTAATACAAAAAAATACAAAAACAATTACAAGTAAATGCCCGTTTTCAAAATTACCTGATATTTTACCTACTACATCCAATGTACCTCAAAATTTACATTTTATTAAAATTGCTAACGATCTGGAACTGCACAGAAGAGAGGACGTGCAGAGTGCTATCAATAAACGTTTACATACTTTTATGGAACACAATGAAAGACAAAAAATTAATACTGAAGCAGAATGGCAACTTCGTAAAAAGGACTTGTTAAATAAATTGGAACAAGAAGAAACTGGAATAATGAAAATTTTAGAAGAAAATGAGCAAGAAGATAATATAAAACATCAAGCCTTAATTAAATACTACCAGTCATTAGCAGAAAAGAGAAAACAAAATGAAGAAAAAATCAAAATAAATGAAGAGAAACAAAATAAAAGGGCAGATATAATAAATAAAGTAGTGAAAAATCAGATTGAATTTAGAGAAATATATCAAGAAATAACTGCAATGATTTGTAATAATAAAGCACCAAGTAACCTACGATGTAATTTTGAAGACATTCGACAATGTTTACAAACTTTACCAAACTTAATGAATGAAATAGTTGTGCGTTGTCAGAATGGAATTATCAGCGAAAATGATGCTGTAAAATCAGGAGAATGTATTTCACAAATTAAAAACCTGAAGAATATTATTTCAAGAAGAACTGAAGTAATTGAGAACAAAAAAAAAATAGAACTGAAAAAACAGACTGAAGAAAAAACTGCAGTGACTGATAAAAAACCCACGCCTAATACTATCTCTCTAGACAGTGATACACATAAGAAGAATATTGAAAGAGATTTTATTGCCCAAAAATTCATTAGTAAAACTTCGTTAAGGTATTATAATGAACTTGAAAGTTTTATTAAAAATTACCCCTCTTCATTTAGAAATCTCTTGGAAAATAACTCTTTAAAGCAATTTAGATTTGACTGTAAAAAAGCAGTAAATATTCCCGTGAATGCTATATCAGCAATAAATGCGCAACATTTATTGGACAAATATAACAGATTATGCAACTTACTCTTGGGAAACAAAGTTGTTGTTGGAGGAACAGAAGTAATTGCTTCTAAGCATCCAGAAGGGATTGCCTTTTGTATGGATCTCTTGGCTAAGAAATTTGTTCTGCAAGGGGATCTAATGATATCTAGTAATCCAGAAGCAGCTTTTTGCTATGCAACAATAATACTTTCATTATGGAACCAATTTCCAGAATTTGGAAAGTTATTTTTGTTACATCTTCACAAAGAATGTATTTATTTAATTCCATTTTATCCTCCACGACTTGCAGACCAAACTGACGAAGACTACTATAAAAGTCTTGGCTACAATTATATTGATGGAGTTGTAGAAAAACAGGACAAATTTTTAAAAAGAATGATGGGCATTATGAGATTATATGCTGCAATTGTCATTTCAAAACCAAAAAGTGATCAGAAAATTAGTCCTCACAATATAGCTTATGGTTGGAGATGGTTTTCTGCTTTTTTAAATTTGGAACCACAAATTGACATAACTGCTACCATGATCCACATCTTTCTCGAAGTAGCTGGATCTACATTGCAACAAGTGTATGGAAAGCAATTTTATAAATTAATGAATTTCCTTTCCAAAGTTTACATGCCAATGCTAAAAAAATATGACTCTGGAGGGCCTTTTACCAGGCTTGAGGTTCTATTGCATGATTATCAGAGGACAGGACAACTTGAAAAACCAAAAGGTTTATTGCCAACAAATTTTTGGTAGTTTATTAGTGTGATTGTACCTATAAGAATTTGTTTTTAAAGTATTTTGTCAATTAATTTGTAAAAAATTGTATATATCTGCAAATAATGTATTGCTTCCTCTATGTGACTAAAAAATGTAATATTTGCATTTTAATATATATACTTAAATAAAATTAAATATTTATTCATTTTAAATGTGCATCTTTTGATAGGAAAGTTATTTTAATATACATAAACATTATTTTAAGTAACTTAATAAATTTGGTTTATATCAGACTTAATAATCAATGTATTGCTTTTATCATTTTGTAGTTCTAGTACAATTTTTGGAACAATCCACTTATCATCAATTTTATTTGCCCAAAAATTGACTACACCTTTTTGTTTTGATCCCTTTACTGGCACCTGAAAATGAGCATCAGTTTGTGTTACATAATTATTGCCATCATCAATGTTTATATTTCCTGTCCTGATAGGCTCCCCTAAAAGTTCCACAGCAGCTGGGTTTTTTCTTACTACATTAAGTACTTCCTTTATGGTTTCTGTATTAGCTAAATTGTTGCTAATTTTCCATCTGGTAAGGAGCCCCATAGATACAGTAGCCACCCCTCCGATCGAAGCAATTTTCATCAGAGTTACGGTACTAATTTTCATATTACATTAACTTTTCGTTCGTTTTTGTTTAATTAATATGTACTAATTCAATTCTAGCATCTGATCTGTTATCTATGCATCTGATCGTCTTTACCACAAGAAAATTACCATAGATAATAGATATACGAAAGGTAAATGAAAATTACTGAACAATGAGCTGACATGAGCTGACAATTAACCCATGATTTAATCAAAGGCAATTCATGTTGCAAAGTCCCGCTCTATGGTTCTATAGTGAGTAAGTATATCTATGGTTTCTGTCTTAGACCCCTTTACCTTTACTGTAGTTTACCTTTACTCTACTTTACCTACCCTTTGTATATCTATTATCTACGGCCTTTAACATGCCTTTAACACTGGGCCATGAGTTAGAGGATATATTAGAAAACGAAGATAGTGTGATATGGAGATAGATGAACTAGGTTATCCCATAACGAGAGAAGAGTTCGATGTAGCACTAAAAAACTTAAAAAATATAATAATACAATAAAATATAAAATGGAATACAAGCGGAAATTTTATTTAATTTAGTCACATTTATGAAACGGGGAAAGTCCCGGAGGATTATAAACGGAACGTGGTAGTAACGATACCTAAAGATAAAAGCGCGGATAGGTGCGAGACATTTAGAACAATTAGCTTAACTTCTCATACGTCAAAAACCTTAACTAGAATTGTACAAAGAAAGATGGAAGAAAGGGCGGAAAAACTATTAAGGGAAGATTAATTAGGGTTTAGAAAAAACAGAGGAATGCGACAGGCCATTCTAGCTACCGGAAACAATAGAGAAAACAATAGAAAAGGGAAAGGGTGAGTACATAGGATTTGTAGATTTACAAAAAGCTTTTGACAGTGTTAAATGGGACAAGACGTTAAATATAATTAAAAATGTTGGGATGAGTTACAGAGATAAAAGAGTGATACTTAGTTTGTATAAAGAGCAACAGCCTGCTAGGACTGCAACGTAGAAAAGTAAATTTTAGGAAGGGAGTAGTAGTATGCACAATGCCACCGTTACTTTTTAATCTATACTTTGACGACGTGATCAACATCATTAAACCTAGTCACAACCTAGTACAACTGTAGGGGAAGATATACAGGGGCAAAATATTAGTATGCTTAGATTTGCAGATTATATAGGAGTATTAGCTGCTAGCAAAGAGGAGTTAGAGATAACTTTAATTAAAACGGAAGCGGTATTGACAAAGCAGTATTGTATGAAAATAAATAAAATTAAAATTAAAATACTGATATGGAAGGGAAGAAAACGTAGTGAAAGAGCGAATATAAAGATAGGAGACGAAAAATTAGAAGAAGTGGCCGATTTTAGGTATCTAGGAAGTGAGATAAGTCAGAACGGAAGGAGTACTAGGATATAAATATAAAGCAGAGGATAGCGCAGGCTCGAGTCGTCTTCGATAAAAAGAAGTTACTTCTATGCTCCCTGTATGTTTGGAGCGCGGCGCTGTACTGGTGCGATACATGGACAGTAGGCGTGGCGGAAAAGAAAAGGTTGAAATGTGGTGTTACCGGCAAATGATGAGGATACCGTGGATAGAGAAGGTTAGAAATGAATAGGTATTGTTATGAATAGGAGAAAAGAGGACTCTATAGGAGTTAATAAGAAATAGGCGGGATAGGTTGGTAGAACACCTCAGGCATGACGGTGTAGCCAGAGACATATTAGAGGCAGAAACAGGAGTTAAGAGGAGTAGAGGTAGAATTAAATTAGATTACTGTTCGCAAATAATTAAGGATGTGGGATGTTCTAGTTTTAGGGAATGAATGTCCAACCAGTCTTAGGACTGACGATGATGATGACGTTTTGATATCTATTGTTCTATCTCTGTTATATGTTATTACTACTTGCACAAATTTGCTGTGATTTGCCCGTTTGGCGTTTGCGCGTCTATTCCAGTTAGTATGGAGTAGTATAAATGTATAGAGTTCACTGCTTGTCTATATTTCACTGTTTTAACTATTATCTATGGCTTTAACCATGTTAACCTCTGAAAATACCGCTTTTTGATTTGCATTGTTTTTGTATTTAGTAATAACATTTTTAGAAGAAATATTCCAATATGTTATAATGTCTGGAAAAGAAGTAGTTACTCTGCAATTCGGGCATTATTCCAATTTTGTAGGAGCACATTTGTGGAATTTAAATGATCTAAGTTTTGACTACAGTTCAAATCAACCTTCTAAAATTAATCATGATGTGTTGTATCGAGAAGGTTTAACCAATGATGTATAGTAAAACGTTTTAACACAAAAAAAAATCAATTCAATTGCTACTTAATTAATTTTAAGGGACACACTACTTTTACACCTCGTGCATTACTTGTGGACTTAAAAGGAAGTTTAAAATATTTATCTAAAGATGGATCTCTCTACAGTGAAAGGCCGGCTCCAGAAAAGGTTGATATTCATTGGGATAAGAGCCGTATAGAAATTAAAAAAGATTTTGAACAGTCAGGATCTAAATTTATTCAAGAAATAGAAAAAGGGAATGGCAATAAAGTGTTAAATAAAAAACAAAATTTGGAGCAAACTGTTAATGTTTGGTCTGACTTTTTGTATACAAGATATCATCCAAGAACTGTGAATATCATAAATGAGTATAAACATGAGGATGTCAATAAGGAATTTGATGTATATCCTTTAGGTGTTAATTTATGGAATAATTCAGAATTTTCTGAAGAATTTTCTGATAAAATTAGAAATTATATTGAAGAATGTGATAATTTTCAAGTAAATATGTTTACATATAATTATGTATATAAATAAATCATGTTAATTAACATTTCAGGGTTTTCATGTCATATTAGATGCAGTTGATGCATTTTCTGGTTTATCTACTTCTTGTATAGAGCATGTTCGTGATGAATATGAAAAGAAATCCGTAATGGCAATTCCACTTATACCTTCCTATTATAAAGATTACAATATCACAAGCACAGATCAAAATTACAAGTCAATAACTAAGGACTCTGTTCGAGTTCTAAATATAGCTTTATGCTTTAATGATCTTGCAGAAAATGCTTCAATTTTTGTTCCTCTATGCACTGGATTGACAGGATGGAGACAGCCTGGAGAAAGCATACCTTTCAATAATTTGCATTATGATGTAAGGCCCCAATAATATATTAGTATTAGTTTTATTAATTCGTTTATTTACAGTCTAGACTTTGGTACCATTCAAGTGCAATTTTAGCATCAGCAATAGACACTTTTACTCTAAAACATCGTCTAAGATCTTACAATTTCTCTTTAAATGATCTTTGTGCAGATTTATCATCCTTTGGTCGTCGTGCTGTGGCATCCAGCTTATGTTTGCCGTTTTCTTTTAATAAGGATGCCACATTACTAGAGTGTTTGGACAATTGGGATGGCCCTTTGTCTAAAAGCATCACACCTAATTGCAAAATTGGTAACTTACTTAGGTGACTGACGGGAACAGTACTCAGTTATTTTTTTACTAAAATTTGAAATTTAACACTAAACTGCTATAACATGCCCTCTAAAACTAACGTCATATGTGAAAGATAACGTCGGGAAGGTTGTGTCCATCTTGAATGCAGTTTTCTAACTTTTCGCCGAAAATCGTTCATTACCCGGATTACCACCTTACCATCGATTGAATCCACTTCTCTGATTGCCTGTTTCGGTTCTGCCTTCCTGATAACATACTTTGAATCACTAACATCTTACATAGACACACGAGCAGTGTGTGGGGTGGCACTAATGGCCATTGTTGTTTGGTTCCTTATAATTCCTTTTCTCGAATTTCTGAACAACCGCACTCCCCCCCCCCCATTCTGAGCGAACATACTGTGTGCACTTCTGAATAAGCATTTGAAATATTATAGAAGTCGATTTATTTGAATGAAAAATAATCGATTGCAATTTCTGGAAATTTTGAGTGGTTGCGAAATCATTACCGTTGCTGTTTAAGCTGAGGCCGAGGGAGGAGTGGTTTCGAATTGTAAAGTACACACATTTTCTCTAGCCCCTCTCCCTATATTGACTCATCCACTCTTATCCTCATCCTGCTGCTACATATTGGAAAGAATATACGTGAACGTTTAGAATATACAGTATATGTATAAAAATTGGTTTCATTTGTTTTATTGCTACAATCATACTAATCATGAATTTAATGATCACAATATTAATTATAAAAATTAATAGACATTAAGGAAACATAAATAAATGTCTATGATGCCTAAACATAAATTTCAAGCGATTGATCGAGTGTACCAAGTGGAGTGATTGTTCGATTTATAATATTTCAGTAGAGTGACGATTTTTCGATTGCCGGAATCAATCGATTATGTTCATCTTTGTTGAGTGGCATCCAATGCCCAGGTCAATGACCGGTGGTTTTCTTTTCTACTTCTATAGGCTGACAATAACTACTACCCGCGCGACAAACGTCAGGTTCCCGTCGGTCACATTACATTCATAAATATGGCTTGCTTTTGCAAAACCTTTTTTTTGTGTAGGCTCAAATAGAATGATGCAATATTGGTTTCTAAGAGGCATTGCAGAAAATAGACTGAAGCATTCCCAAAATCAGCAAAACCTTCCTGCATTCAAGTGCAATACAGTACAAGAAATGTTAACTTATTATATGGCATGTACTACATATGCTTCAGCAAATAACGTCACAGTTGTAGATAAAGCTTTGACAGTGAAGACTCCTTATCCAGATATTTTTAATGCTCATGTTGGAATTGATGGAAATATAATCGCAGATATGAGGCCAGAAGATTCGGGTAAGCTTTTCAAATATAACTTGCCGTAACCCGCCCGCTTTTTTGGATGTAAGTCGACATTTACTAAATATAGTCATTAAGAAATTCTCATTGCTCAGCCAGGTTCGATAATTCTTGAGCTCATTCAAAATTTCTATACACTTTTGTGAATGATGAATGTTATTAATTTATATATGCTTTATTGAAACTAAAAGTTATATACACTATTTCTCCTCACCTACAATTTTTAATGTGAAACTTTTATTACATCACCTCAAAATTTTTCGACCATCTATCGCATTACAGCCGGCTGCGGAATAGGGGTAAAAGTGAAAAGCGCTCGGCAGGAGCAGCCAACGCAAATATGGCGGCGCCCACGGCTCGCATGAGTTAACCATGTAGCATTGTAGCATTTTTATTCTCACTCATTCGTGCAAGTACTCCGCGGTATTTGTGTGTTTTAATCGAGAGTTGGATATCTTGTCTACTATGGATTTCCCATAGTCATTTCCATTTTCCAATCATTAAAATAAGATTAAGAACGCGATTTTATAGGGTTGTTCGGAAAGTCATTTCGTTTTTTTTTGTGGAAATGAAAGACAGTTTTCGTATAATAAACAAATACTTTATTAAATTATATATTGACCGTTCTGGTCCAACACCTTTTGCCATCTTTCTGGTAGTAGCATAATTCCACGCTCATAAAATTTTTGGTCTTTGCTGGCAAAAAACTGATCGAGGAGGTTTTTGACCTCCTCATTTGAGGTGAAGGTTTTACCGTCTAAAAAATTTTGGAGTGACCGGAACAAATAATAATCCGATGGTGCCAGGTCTGGAGAATATGGTGGGTGTAGCATTGTATCCCATTCAAGCTGTAAAAGCTTTTGGCGAGTGACCAAACTTGTGTGAGGTCTCGCGTTGTCTTGGTGAAACACTACACCTTTCCTGTTGATTAGTTCTGACCTTTTCTGTTGAAGTGCATCATTCAGTTTGTCCAGCTGATGACAGTAGACTTCCGAATTAATCGTTGTGTTATCCGGTAAAAGCTCAAAAAAAACGATTCCTTTAAAATCCCACCAAACAGACAGCATCACCTTTTTTTGGTGAATATCGGCTTTGGAAATGGTTTGAGCCGGTTCATCTTTTTTGCTCCATGACCTCTTGCGTTTGACGTTGTTGTATACAACCCATTTTTCGTCCCCAGTGATGATGCGCTTCAAAAACGGATCATTTTCGTGACGTTTGAGAAGCGAACCGCAGACATCAATGCGGCGACACAGATTTCTCTCTGTGAGAACATGGGGAACCCATATATCGAGCTTCGAGGATAATCCCAGGCCTTTCAAGTAGTCATAAACTGTTGAATTTGATAAATTTAACCTCAATCCGATCTCACGTGTTGTTATTTGCCGGTTCACATCAACTAATGCCTTTATCGCGTCTTTATCAGCTTCATCCGGCCTTCCCGAACGTGGTGCATCTTCGAAATCAAAATTGCCGGATCGAAATTTAGCGAACCAGTTCTGGCACTGGCGTACTGTCAACACACCTTCTCCATACACATCAGTCAATTTCTTTCTGGCTTGAACAGCATTTTTACCCTTTCTGTAGTAAAACAGTAAGATATGTCGAAAATGCTGCTTATCGCTCTCCATATTTAAAAGGGCACCAACCAAAAACTACTGCGTAGAATTAATTGGAATTTTTCACACGCAAACCTTGCTATATGAGCTCTCAAAGCATATAAAATTATACGGCTTAAATGTGAAGTTGGGTGCAAAAGAATACAATTACATCCTCTGTCGGGAAAAAACGAAATGACTTTCCGAACAACCCTATAACTTTAATAATTTTCTGAAAATTTACAGTTAAATGCCTAAATCCGAAAAGTTTCACTTTCATAAAACCACACATTTTTTTTATGGAAGTAAGTTCATATTAAAAAAAATTGCCCGTTCTAAAATGAGGTTGAATATTTACGCTAAAATATTTCCAGCATGATCTGCAACCGCCTTCAAGATATTGACGCTTATCTCGTCAACGTCACCCGCTTTATCTTGTAAGACACATATAATTTTTTACTTTAGTGATGTCAGTGGAATACAAAAAAATACTAGTTAAGATTAGTAGATGGAGGGTGTTATAGTTATGTTTCTACCATTTTTTTAAACTTTTCTCCAATTTTGCAAAAAAAAAAATATTCATGGCATTTGTTACATCAATGGGATCTTCTATTTTAATACCATTTTTCTTTTTTTTATAATTTTATTTATGGGATTCCACAACTTTTTAGGATCTCTACTGTTGACACCCACAAATTCTGCATGGTAAATATTTTTAACCTTTTTAGGAGTATCATTTGTAGGATCTGTTTCCCATCATATAACATTTCTTCAGTTCTAAAAAATATCATTATACTGTAGTCGTTTAATGACTAGCGAAAATTGTTTTATAAGATCGTTGGACACATTTCTGCATCTCTGTTGAATTGACACTATCGCAGCATTCAATAAAGAGTGAGCCTTGGACTGATTTATTGATATGTTTACATTCTACTTATACAAAATCTACTTGCGTGATTCTTATGGGAATAGGTGAATCAGCAAATTACATTTGTATATGTAAATGTTTTTGACCTAATTGGTCGCACTGTGTCTCGATTTTACTATGCTAGCACAAATGAATCAGTTATAGGTTTTTAATTGTTACACTTGTTATATTGATTTACCGAGTGTTCCCACAAGACCCTTTCAGTGATGAACGATGTTGACTAATCTGTTTGAATGTAACTTGGAAAACGTACTCGACGACCGGAGCTGGTTGTTGTGTGTGCTTGGGTAGGTTGAGGATGTTGTTTATCTTCGAGTTGTAGGGATTGGTTTAAGTTAAGGTATTTCTAAAGTTCCCTGTCGGATTCTTACTCAGAAGAAGGGGCTTGGTAATCAACATGTGTTGGTATCTCAGAAATTCGTGAGTGTGTCGGCAATAATATTATCTTTCCCAGAAATATGCTGAATGTACGTTGAGAACTGCCTAATGAAATTGAGATGCCGTGACTGTCCGCTGGAGCATTTGTCAGGGTTCCGACGGAAAGAAAAGGTAAGGGGCCTGTGATCTGTAAAAATAATGAAGTCATGGACTTGCTTGATTGTGCGATAAATTGCGAGAAGTTCCCGGTTGAATGCGCTGTATTTAGCTTCAGCGTTAGGGAGTTTGGAGGTAAAAAATGCTAGGGGCTTCCAACTTCCATTGTAGAATTGTGACGTAGCGCCCAAGCGATGGTCGGAAGCGTCACAAAAAATTGCTAACGTAGCATCTGGTTGCGGATGATGCAGTAGAGTAGTCTGTGCCAGTTGCTTCTTGATTAAATTGAATGCCTCACCGGCTTTGGGATTCCACTGAAGTGGGGTATTTCCTTTAATTTTCGCCAGTAGAAGTTCATTCAAAGCAGAATGAGTGCTGTAGAAGTTAAGCCTACCCACAAATCGTCGTAATTGTTTTGCAGTACTTGGTTTGGGGAAGTTGACGATTGTTGTCACTCTGTCGAATAAAGGGCGTATTCCATTTGCCGAGACAGAGTAACCTAGAAAAGAGACTTCATTACCAAAATTTCATTTTACTTGATTAAGTAATATGCTGTAGGAATGCGGGCGAGTAAATAAAGTGTGTAAATGCTCTGCTTTGTGTTGTTCAGCATTTTCTGATGCGACCAGTATATCGTCGATGTAAGCGAAACAGAAGTTAAGGCCGTGTAATATTTCGTCAATAAAGCGTTGGATTGTTTGACTGGCGTTGCGTAATCCAAAATTCATATACGGAAATTCGAACAAACCAAACGGTGTTGTAATTGCTGTTTTCGGAATATCTTCTTCTGCAGCAGGAATCTGATTATAGACTCGAATTAGATCGATCGTAGAGAAAATTGTCTTGTTTGCCAATGCATATATGAAATCATCAATATTGCGTACAGGATATCTGTCCGGGATTATTCTCGTGTTGAAAGCCCGGTAATCTCCACATGGACGTCATTCATCATCTTTCTTTGAGACCATCTGTTGTGGCGATGCCCAGGGACTGGAGGCGGGACGTGCGATACCTAGCTATACCAACGTTTCAAATTCTCCCTTGTCTGCAAAGAAACGGTCCGGAGCTAAACGTTGAGGTTTACATACTACCGAGGATAGTATTGATGTAGTGCCTTGTTGAATGTTTAGAAAAGGTGATCTGACCGTTGGGTCGAATTAATGAGGGGATATGCTGAAGTACATCGTGGTATACGGAAGTAGTTGGTTTCGTATCTGTGACGAAAGCGACGGAGGGTTGGCTGCAGTTGGTTAGTTGACCAGAGGTGCTTAGATGGGTGAGTCGATCCAGGAGTCGTTTAGTGCTTAAATCTACCAGCAATTGATAGTGTGCAAGGAAATCAGCACCGATGATTGGTTTCGTGACGTCAGCTATAATGAAACGACATGGAAAACATCTTCGTAGGCCCAAATTGAGAGACAGAATAATAGTACCATAGATCGCTTGGGATGTGTTGGTGTGCCTTGCCCTTGACCATTTACCCTAATATTGTGGTTGAAACGTCGTCGGGGTAGAAAACTGCATGAATTTGAACGGGGTTGGTTCTTTAATTTTGTGTTGTCTCATGTTGTTCAGATCCTACTGAAAGGCATGTACCATCTTAGTTAAAATTTGAATAAGCTCCGAAGTGGAACTGGTCGTAGTATTAGCTGCGGCTATGTTTTGCGTTTGGATTGCTTCCATGATGAAATCAGCTGCCTCTGCTGTTTCATCCAGATCCTTATCGCGCATAGTTGCGATGATGGCTTGAATAATAAGTGGGAGACGACTTGACCAAATGGTTCTCAGTAAATTGTCCAACATAGTGAAATTGCGTGGATTTCCTATCCCCAAAATTTCCTAGCTCGAGAAATTGTTTCATTCATGTTTCTTAGGAGATGCCCAGCCGACGAATGAGTGCTGCTGCCCTGATGGTGGCATGTGGTTCAATCGCCGGGGGTTGACATTGATATCGGGCGCTTTCTCCGCATAACAAGGGTCCAGGTTGCCTAGCACATACCCAAGCTTCGTGGATTCGGATGTAATTCCGCAATGTAGTTCATTAGTGTAGTCGTCGATTGTTCCTTAGTTGGGGTCACCACTGTGGTAGTTTGCTGTTCATTAGTTTTTAGTCGGGGTTACCACTGTAGTCGTTTGATGACTAGCGAAAATTGTTAAATTGACACTATTGTAGCATCCAAAGAAAAGTGAGTCGTGTGTTGGACTGATTTGTTGAAATACGAAATATGTATGTAAATGTCTTTGACCTAGTTGGTCGCACTGTGTCGCGATTTTACCATGCTGACACAATTGAATCACTTATAGTTTTTTAACTGTTACACTTGTTATATTGATATACCGAGTGTTCCCACAATACCTATGGTAATCTAACTTTTTCTAGGATTACACGAATTTCTATTAGTATTTAGCCGCTTTAGCCTTTTGAACAAGGTTTTTAATTCGTTAATCAGGCATTGCGTGATTATTTTTGGGTTCTGCAACTTGTTAATATGGTTCCAAGTATATTTACTCATTAACTGATTTACTTTTCTAAAGTCGATGGCATATCAGATGCTTTTTTAATTTCAAGAAAACCAAAATTAAACTCCACTTTTTATTCTATGTTCAAACATCTTTCATAGTCATTTGCTACATGGTCTACATTATATTTGGTACCACATTTAGCATTGCTAAATGTACGATTAATACATTGTAATGAATCTTTTGTGTGTTTCCCTGTACACTTTACAAGTTTTTGTATCAAGATTATCGATAACTCTGCAGCTCTAATGTCCCACACGATTCTGTTTCAATTCTTACAGCAGTTATTTTCAGTACAACACAGTCACGTACATTTGTACATTACTTGGATACTCCACGGCTAGTTTTATGAACTGCATTTCTGAACGACTCTTCGAGTAGGGTTGCCAGAAAAGTTGATCCAAAAGTCTCACAATCTTGCGGAAAACTATCGGAGAAAACCGTCTAATACTTTTTAATTCAAATATTCTTTTTACATACCTATTTTTTATAGATTATTGGAAAATATTAACAATAAATAAAATACAGCAAGTGATAACCTTATTATATTTTTTTAAAATACATCAACAAAAAGATATAATAATTTTTTATTAGTATTATTACTGGAGTGATCAACAGCTATTGAATACAATACAAAATAATTTTTTTATTAGTTAATTTCAACAACACAGTAAATTAAACCAATCCGTCAACGAGCCAAAGAAACATTTGAACGTCGAGACGTCGATTGTTGACAAAGTAAAATATGTGCATATTTTCTTCACTAGAATTTGAAGGTTACACTAGCATTGCTAGATAATTTGGAGATGAAGTATGAGTAATAATGTCAATGTGATCTGAAGAAACTCATGCGTTTTCAATTTACTCTAATAATAAACGGTTTTTATCTCCTCAAACGCTAAATTAAAGTATGCATAAGTTTTTTGTACGTATTTTCGCTTTATTCTTGACCAATTTAAATAAGATTTTACATAATTGTGAAAATAGAAGGGAGCTGCAAGTTTAGACTTCGCCCCGGGTGACAGAAAGTCACGCTACGCCAATGAGTCTCACATTACTCGCTTTGATCTTATTACTTTTACAGGTTTTTTTTATTATTTGCAGTTGTTCAGTCAGTTCCTGTACTGGCAGGTTTACATTCTGGTTCAGAAATTGGGAACATGTTAGAAAGTCTTCATACGGAAGTAAGCAAAATTAGGTTTCCTCGTTTCCATCGATTCAGGGAAAGCGGTCTCGAAACGGATGCTTACAAAGAGTGCTTGCAAAAGCTCTTTGACCTTAGAGAATGTTACGAAGATAACTACAACTAGTAACAAGAAATCATCGAATATACAAAGTATTTTAAGGATTTTATTTTTCGCCACTATGCATCTCTTTGACTATTATTTGTTTATATTCCTTAATTAATTAATTTTATTCTATTACAAGTAAATGAGATAATAAACATTTTGCATTATAACTCTATTACTTCAGAAGCAGACCTATCTATTTTTTATTTGGTAATTTTGACTAGGTCGTCTGGATATACTATTCCTACGTCTTTTCTCATTTTATCCATTAGCTGTACCAATTTTATACTTTCTACATGGGTCATTTTTGGACATTCAATCATTCCTGAAATAATTATTTACAGCATACCTATATACTTTTATTTAAAATTTCATTCTACTGTTTTTATATTATAGAACAAACAAAATAGTTCAAAACCCCAACGTCAAAACACGACACTGTAGTTGTCCGAAGCACTTTTCGCAAACAAGGTTACCTTCTTCAGGCACTGAAGTGAACTAAACCTAAAAGAGAACTAATCCTAATTTGTACTAATAGTTGTTAAGGTCCATTGAACATGGCTCAATGACAACAAGGTTGGTGTTCAATGGACCATAACAACCACAAAAGTAATTAAACTAGCCTTAATAGCGGAGATCCAGGGATAGGACCGTTGTCATTGATAAGCAAAACTTGTTTATTTTTATAAATGTATAAACTCTCAAAACTATCTAGTAAACAATTATTTCTAACCTCCCTAACTAACTTAAGATTATTAATATTGATATTATGTTCTTCAGTAAGAATATACTGGGCAACACTAGATTTTCCTCTCTACCAAACCGTGCATGAGCTAAATTCTCCTTAAATCTAGTTTTGATTGAGCGTCTAGTTTGTCCAATATATTTTTTACTACAGTCATTACAGCTAATTTCATATATCCCCGACTTTTTTAAGAAAGGAGTTTTATCCTTAGGATTACCAAGGAGAGTTTGAATGGAGTTGCCATTTGAACTGTAAGCAATCCGTAAACAAAGTTTTCGAAAAATACCCTCGAGTCCTCGAGTAAATCTTGGCTCGCATAGTAACAAACTTGGTCTTATTAGTGTCTGTTTGAAAAGTCGTAGATCTTGAAACAAAATTCCTAATTAATTAATTTATCAATAATGTTATAATTGTAACCATTGACTTGTAATTTTCTTAATTGTACAGAGTTCCTTATGATATCTACTTTTACTAGGAGGGAAGCTAAGCAATCTATGTGCAAGGAAATTAAAACTAGCCGTTTTATGTTGAACACAATGATTAGAGTCGTAGGGTATATATGTAGAGGTATTAGTGGGTTTTCTGTAGATGTCCAATTCTAAAGAATTACCGTTTCTTATAACCAACGTATCTAAAAATGGTAACTTGCCATCTTTTTCAATTTCAACAGTAAATTTATTCAAAGAGAAACTTGAATTAAAAACATCAAGAAAGTCTTGAAGACTTCTGGAACTCAAATTGTTTACTGGATAGTTTTGAGAGTTTATACATTTATAACAAGTTTTGCTTAACAATGATAACGGTCCTACCCCTGGATCTCCGCTATTTAGCCTAGTTTAATTACTTTTGTGATTGTTAAGGTCTATTGAACACCAACCTTGTTGTCATTGAGCCATGTTCGCTGAACCTTAACAACTATTAGTATAAATTAGGATTAGTTCCCTTTTCGGTTTAGGTCACTTCAGTCCCTGAAGAAGTTGACCTTGTTACCGAAAAGTGCTTCGGACAACTACAGTGCCGTGTTTTGGCTTTGGGGTTTTGAGCTATTTTGTTTGTTCTCCAACAACCGCCAAAGTTTTTCCAATCTTCATATTTTGTTTTTATATTGTTTTAATTACCTGCTTTTAAACATTTCCAAACTTCTTGTATTTCATAAATATATCCCTTTGAGAATTTGCTCATAAACTGAATTGAAGGATCTACTTCAGGCAAGTCAAAATGTTTAGTACCCATTGGCGTTATTAGCTTTAAAGGACACCAAAACTGGGGAACCTTAAACAATATAGCTTATATAACATACTATTCCCTTTGGGTAACTGAAAAAGAAATTTTGTCATACCACTATTCTTCCTTTTTTGCCTACTATTTCAGCTTCATTAGGCAACAGCAGAGCAGAATGAGAGCTAATATTAGCAATTTTACCTCCTGGAAATGTGATAACAGCAGAGCAGGATTCATCAACACCATATTCATTTGAGTGTCCTACAGCGTTTACTTCTAGAGCATCCAATCCTCTAAACACGAATTGTACAAATTGTATGAGATAAACTCCCAAATCTAAAATAGTTCCTCCACCCAACCGTTTCTCTCTAGAATTTCATATTTTTTTATTATTAGGCCCGCTGATTATTTGTTTCATACCTTATTCTGTCAATGTGTTGTAATGGTTTGCCAAAAGTTGCTGATACATAAAGTATTTCTCCGAGTATTTGTTGATCTAAAAGTGTTCGTAGTTCCTTGTACAAAGGAAAACATCGAGACCAAATTCCTTCCATTAAGAAAAGATTTCTTTCCCTGGCAATTTCGATAAGTTTTCTCGTTTGCTTTTCATTCATTGTCATCGGTTTTTCACAGAGAACGTGCTTACCGTTTTCTAGCATCAATCGCGAAACTTCGAAATGTTGTATATTTAAATTTCCAATATGAACAATTTCTACAATTCAAAATCACTTTATCATTGCTATCACAATGTAATTTATTTTCATGTTTCAAATAATTTACCTACGTTCCTATCTTTAGCCAATTTTTCGTAAGTACCGTAACAAATAGGAATTTTATACTTTTTGGCGAAGGCTCGAGCTCTGGAGAAATCTTGAGCAGCTACAGCTACAATTGTATGCTCTTCGTTTGATAAAGAGTTTAAGCAATTTGTAAATTCGCTGCTACAGTTTCCCGTACTAATTATTCCCCATTTTAATTGCATTTTTATTACGAACTTTTCAAAACAGATGTAACCGTTTATAAAACACTAATAACAAATAAAAGGTTAATTATCTATTTATAAACCCTTTCTGTCANTAGTAAAAGATTATGTTAATAATTATACTTGTATGAAAGTTGCTATTCAAGTAAGTAATTAAACAATCAATTCAGATTAAAACAATCCTCACAGGAATTTGAATTTCGCGCTTAGTATAGAATAGACGCATTGTGTCCATGCGCAGATCTTAATTAATTTATTATTATAAAAAAATATATTAAAAATCGAATAATATGATAAAACTGATGGACGAATTGACTTAAAGATAAAGATTGAAAACATGATAAAAAATTGCTATTTGATCTTAAACGAGGTGCTAAAATGCGAGCATTTTCATTAAAATTAAAAAAAATTGTTAAAAAGAACAATAGAGGATCTAACGAAAGAATTATTGGACCTTAACTGACCTAATGGAGACCTATCGATTAGAGAATTGCTAAATTTGCACCCTGGGGTACCTACCGATCTGACCATTGCCGCCGTTGATATATGGTGGCAATACCCATATATATATATATAAATAAAACCATTCAGAAATGAACAGTGTGTGTGAAGGAAGGAATGAAATCTGGGTCCGTCTGCCTTGGTCTAAGTTTTTCTATAGTTTCCTTGGATCACTTAGGCAAATGCTGGGGTAGTAGTATTCCACAGATAATCTTTCATTCTCTTCTGTCTTCATTTCATCAGTCTCATCTTTCTCACCCTAACCACCCAGTCAACATGAAAAAATTATACATAGTGGTCTTACTATAAAACAGAATAAATCAAAGTAGGGGAAAGCTAAAAAACAAACACTAATTAAATTAGTTAAATCCAAATCCATGAGCAGAATTAATTGTTATTCAAATGTTCTAAAAAACCGAAATATCTATATAGCACTTCCGGTTATACCGGAAGATGACATCAACATCGTTAGTACTTTAAATGGAACTCTTATGATTTTAGTTAGACTTAAATGGTTTCTCTACTTCTATTTACCGTTTTCGAGATATTAATTTTTAAAGTAAATAGTAAATATAAATAATAATCAGAAAAGAAGAGATAAAAGTCCAGAAAGCTACCATAACCTAAAGAATGAATTAAATAGAAGAAAAATAATTACAAGGAAAGAAGGGAAAAAAATAAAAAGTAACCCTAACATTTTTGTCAACTGTGGTAACTTTAAGTAAGGAAACACTAATAGCTGGTAACAACAAATTTCACTAATAGGGGCAGAAAATCACCTTCAAGTGGACAGTGGAGTAGAATCAAATATCATACCTGTTTTACAATTACAAAAATTTAATAGGTATTCTTATAGTCTTACAGCACTTGTGTCGTATGGAAATCTTAAGTTCAAACCTTTTGGTAAAATAGATTTTCAATGTGAACAAAATGATAAAACATATACGATTAAATTCATCATCATCATCATAAGGTCGTCAGTCCAAGACTAGTTGGACACTACATCCCCTTTTCTATCTTGAACTCATATTTCTGCTTGTAATATATCTTTAACTAGCCCTTCTTGCCTAATACTCCCTTATTTCTAGTTAACCTTTTCTATCCACGATGTCATCATTCGCCTATAACCTTTTCTTTTCTGCCGCGCACGTTTCGCACCCGTACAGCTCCGTACTCCAGATATACACATTTAACAATATTTTTCATATTTCTAAATTAACCTTTCGTGAACAGAGAAGTGATTTCTTTTTGTTAAAGGCTATTCGACCTTGGATTATCCTCTGTTTTGTATATCTACTGTTCCCCTTTATACCAGTACTTTTGATTTAATTTTATTTATTTTCATACAATATAGTCAAGTGTCCATACTTGTTTTTTTTTACTTTTTGTCGTATTCTGGGCACTATAACTTTTTGGAACAGGCAAATTTTATGTAATTATAAAATAATCTGTACATGGTCCCATATACAATAAGAGAAAGGGTGAGAAAAATGGAATTAATAATTTATTTATTTACGAAAACGGAGGCACAAAAAGCGCAAATACAAAAGAGTGAATGACGTGTCGAAAGTGCAGCTTTAAAAAAACAAAAATTTGAATGGAAAAAGAATGAATTATTAAATAAATAAAACTATTATGTTTTTTAATGTTTTACTCTATTATAGTTTCACTCTACAAGTGTTTCTGCTTTTTAATTCTTTATCAAGAATACTAGCGGTAAATAATGACTTAAAAGGCCGAAACAATTGTAGACTGAAACTTTAATATAAAAAGTATAATCGTTTTATTTCTCTTATATTACAAAATGTTTCATGATGTACTAACCAGGATATTTGTGAAAATTAGAAGGAGAATTTATTAGAAAAGTGAATGAAAAAGCGAGATAAAACCAGAGAAAAGCTTAAAGTGGAAGTAAAATCGAAAAGTGAAGAGAAAACAAAACTTATTAAACAAGAAGTGGAGGATATGCTAAAAGAAATCGATAAAATAAATTAATATGGTATTAGTGGCAACATCGTGCGATCAAGTCTAAGCTGCATAAGTTTTCTATAAAAGAAAAAGGGAAGACACAAATCAAACAGAAAACCACCAATCAAGCAAGAAACCAGCAACGATACGAACTTTTGAGATACAAACGAATATACAAAAAAAGTGTCCAAAACGGAAACGGGAAATGAGAAATTTATAAAGCTGATAAGAAAAATAAGAGGCGATCTCGAAAGAACTACGAAAAGATTATAATCTTTTCTAATCTAGATAATTATCAAGAATTAAGAAATTAAATTAAAATAGTTAAAGATGAATTCAAACAAAAAAGAAAAAGTTGTAAATAGAAAAAACTTATTCATAAACAGAGTAGGAAAACTAGAAGAGAAAATAGAAAAGATAAAAAAAAATGAAAAAATAAAACTATAACAGGATGAGAAATAGAAGGAACCACCGCTGAATATTTAAAGGAAGAGATAAAGCGAATTATTTATAGTAAGCTTCACACTTAAAAAAATACGTGGTAAGACATAACAGACAGATTACATTCATTCATCAAAAAGTTCGAAGACTGGGAAAATAAAAACCAAATTCTACAGGCAAAAAACAAATTTTTCATGGTCGCAGTAAAAATGGGTGTTAATGGTAGATAAATAGGAAGTAAATTAGAAGAGAAAGTAAGAGAACTATAACAAGAATACAATGACAAAGAATGCGGGGTAAAAATAGTTTTTTGGAATGTCGCGGGTATCAGAAATATAGAGGATGAATGGGAAAAACTATACGAATATGACGTAATAAATTTATAAGAATCTTGGATAGATGAAAAAAATAAAAAATTGAAAATAAATCAACGGACTACAACTTTTTACATGTTGAGGTAAGAAGAGAAGGGAAAAGAGGAAAGCTAAAACGAGGAATGACCACCGCAATTAGGAGATATGTAAATGTGAAAGACGCGAGATAGTGGAAAAAATTCTGGAGGATAGGATGAAAGAATACATAACTAATAATGGGAGGAGATTTTAACTCAAGAACTGCAAATAAGGGTGGGAAAGAAAACGAAATGATCACGCAAGAGAATAGACTATCGAAAGATAAATTAGTAAACACGGGGAAACGTTGCTGAATTGGGTTTAGGATAATGTTTATTCTGAATGGAAATGTAAAAGGAGATAAAGAAGAAGAATTCACATACAGGTAATAGGAAGGAATATATAAAGAATGCAGATGGTACATAACAACGAGTCAGATTATCAAATACTATGCTGAACTAAAAATACAGACAAGGGAAGGAAATAAAAAAGGAGGAAAATATAAAGAGAAAGTTGGTCTGAAAAAGAAATTTTAAACGAACAACTGGAACGAATTATGAAATAAGGTAAATGCATCAGTAGGTAGAAATAAAATAAAAATTGACAAGAGTAACTACATAAAGAAATGGTGAGACAAAGAATCTTACGTAACAAAACTGGAGCTAATGAAAAAAAGAAGAAGAATATATAAAAAAAATGAGAATAGTATATTATAAATGCATGAAAAAATACAAAAAAGTAACAAAATAAAAGAAAGAGCAAGATATTAAAAAAGATTGAATAAAAGCAAGAAAGGATAGAGCGGGAAAATAGTTTTCGGAATTAATGGACAAAGAACAAAAAAAAGAAAGCACAAGTAAAAATATAAAGATGAACGAATGGATTGAGCACTTTGCTAAACAATTTGGAGAAGCAATGATAAAATAGCATTAGAAGAAGTAGAAGAAACAGTTAAAAAGCTAAAAAAGAAAATGACAGCAGAAGAAGATAAAATTAAGAATGAGCATGAATGTATGGAGAACTAGAAATAAATAAGCACACACAAAGAGTAGTAAATTAGATATGGAATACAGATGAAGAACTTCCGGAAGAATGGAAAACAGGAATAATAAAGCCAATTTACAAAAAAGGAGACAAAAATAAGGCAAAAAATTACAGAGGAATAACACTCATGAGCACATGTTATAAAAATCTACTCTGAAATACTTAGAAAAAGATTTAGAAGACAAAAAGGTACTAGGAGAAAACAAAGGTACTATTAACGCAATATGCGTAATCAAAACAGCGTGTGAAGAAGAAATAAAGAAAGAAATAGGTAAAATATTCTTCTTTTTCGCAGACACGAAATGGTCGTTTGATAAATTCAAGAGAGGCATAGTATGAAAATCTTAGAATAATTAGAAATAGACAACAAATTAAGAGAAAGGATAAGAGAAACGTACGACGAAACTTACATTAAGATTGAAGTTAACGAGGATAAATCCAAAAGAAATAGCAATGAAACAGGGAATAATACAAGGATGCCCACTAAGCACTGCACTTTTTAATGTATCATTTACAGACTTATTATTAACAAATTAAGCACAATACAACAAGAGGGAATAATAATTGGTAGAAGAAAAATCTGGTTAATTTCATGCTATTATTATATTAGCGAAGAACGAATAAGGGCTGAAAGAAATGATGCAAAAATTCAATAAATATATAATAGGGAGAAGATAAGTCAAATATTTTAAGGGGAAAATTTAGGAGGAATATAGAAGAAGTTATAATTCCAGTGGGTAGAAAAAATAAAAGAAGTTGCAGAGTTCAACTAGCTAGTACTCTTACTGCAAAAAATAATGGAATAGATGGACATTCTAGACACATAAAAAACTGAGGAAGAAAGCAATAGGAATAATGAGAAAGGTATGGATAATAGTAGAAAGAAGACTTGAAGAGAGTTGGAATATAAGAGAGACATTGGTAGAGAGCGGCGCGGAAATATGGGAGGAGGGTGGAAAGAAAAAAAAGAAATCAAAAGCATTCAAGACAGTTACTAAAATGCTTTCTAAAATTATATAGAAATACACCGAAATATGTACTAAAAAAAGAAACAGAAACAAAAACACTAATGCTGTCCTGATTCAGGTCTAAAAGTCATCCTTAGTTGGCTGGAGTTGGTTCCTAACATTTCGCTAACACAAGTGGCAAACTTCTTCAGAGGTTCTTCCATATCTGATGCTGGATGTGAACTGGCAACTTTTTTTTTTATTTTTTTTCAGTTTGTCCCCGACGAGGGGAAATCTTCAAAAGACACCCCCCGAAAGGGATTGTGTCGGATTCGCCGAAGCGCTTACTGACTAAAATCCCTCCTCAGCAGAAGGTTAACCCGGAGGTTTTACATCCCAAAGAAGGTTCTGTGGAAAAGGTTGGGAACGGGAAGGCTATTAGGTATAGGAAAGGAATAATTTGGGGGGTAAGGTGAATGGAATAGAAAGCGGTGACCCACTTCGGACAAGTTGGATGGGCACTCACGCTAAAAAGCTAAACTGGAAATTAGCAGGAGAGAAGCAGCTCAGAGTTGAAGAAGGTGGCAGGGCCTTCTGAAACGGCCGTTTGCTTTAGAGATGAAGTACGAAAGTGTAGAGATGAACGGGTTTGGGTTACCTGAAACTGAGGTCAGAAGGTTTGCTGCGAATCTGATTCTAGCCTTGGGAAGTGAAGATAAACCAGTTTCATCCAGAATTTGGGCGTTTCTGACGAACTAGGGCTGGTCGGGTGCGAAACAAAGAATCCGCATGTAAGTGCCTTGAAGGAGTTGAAGGCTATTGGGATGGACGAACCCCCAGATGGAAATGGCGTAGGAGCAGATGCTTCTGATGTTTGCGTTAAAAGCATGAGTTTTGATTTGATGAGAGATTGAGGACTTACGGGAGATGAAGGCATCCAGGACTTGGATATGAATTTCTGTCAAAGGTAAGTGACGGGAAAGTTGCATTTGATGGGATTGTTGTTAACGGTAATGGAGGGAGGTTTTCGGGTCTTAAAGGAGAAGAAAATTGTTTCCGACTTGACTTCGTCAATATTGAGTTTCCATCTTCGGTACCAATTTAGGAACAGGGGTAGAAACTTTTTAATTTTTGCAGAGCACTGTGAATGGTTTTGAACGGAGCTTACAAGGGCGATGTCATCGGCATAGAGAGCAGTGAGAATCGAGGGATGGGACGGCATGTTTGCGCAGAACAGGTTGAACAGAAGGGGTGATAGCTTGGAGCCTTGTGGGACACCGGCCGTGACGGTAGTATAAAGCAGAGCCAAAACGAACACGAACGGTTCTGCCAGAGAGGAAAGATCTGATAACCCTGATTGCCCGGCCGGATGTCAAGCAGAATCATGGAAGTGTGACGGCATTTGTTTACTTTATCAGCAGCACCAATTTTTCCTCATTAATTTAATCTGTAGTAACGCTGCAAAAATTCAAAGATGGATATTTAGTAAACTATTTCATTTAATCCATTTCAAATAATTAACGATCCTTTGATCTTTTGATATCAATGAATTACTTTCTTTTTGCTTTTTCGACTTTGAGACTGTATTTAACGAAATTTTTTATTTTTATGCAGCTTATTCTTTTAAGTCAAACAGCATTTTCGGGATGCCACTTGAGTAATTGTTACTTTATGCGATTTAGCACAAATAAAACTGTTGTGTAGGCATATTTTTATTTATGTTTATTCAATCGAATGGATGTTTGTGGTATGGTGATTATGATTTATGGAGGGTAGTGGTACCTTCACCTTCTATAATTTTCATCATATAATAAGTAATTAATAGTAAAAGATTANATTATTTAGCATTCGGGAGGACGCTGGTTCCATTCCGGATCCGTCTGCCTTGGTCCAAGTTTTTCTGTGGTTTCCTGTTTCCTTGGATCACTTAGGCAAATGCTGGGGCAGTAATATTCCACAGATAATCTTTCATTTTCTTCTGTCTTCATTTCATCAGTCTCATCTTTCTCACCCTAACCACCACCCACCCTTTCCCACGATTCCTGAGAGGAGACTGAAGTGGGTCTTCCGCCCTACCTTCCGGCGTAGTCCGGAAGGAGTGCCCGCCCACCAGCATTAGTGGCTGGTGGGAATGAAACACCCAAAAGTTTTTTTAATGAACAGTGTACCGAGCGGCATGGTCTAGAGTTTTAGGTCATTATTTAGCATTCGGGAGGACGCTGGTTCCATTCCGGATCCGTCTGCCTTGGTCCAAGTTTTTCTGTGGTTTCCTGTTTCCTTGGATCACTTAGGCAAATGCTGGGGCAGTAATATTCCACAGATAATCTTTCATTTTCTTCTGTCTTCATTTCATCAGTCTCATCTTTCTCACCCTAACCACCACCCACCCTTTCCCACGATTCCTGAGAGGAGACTGAAGTGGGTCTTCCGCCCTACCTTCCGGCGTAGTCCGGAAGGAGTGCCCGCCCACCAGCATTAGTGGCTGGTGGGAATGAAACACCCAAAAGTTTTTTTAATGAACAGTGTACCGAGCGGCATGGTCTAGAGTTTTAGGTCATTATTTAGCATTCGGGAGGACGCTGGTTCCATTCCGGATCCGTCTGCCTTGGTCCAAGTTTTTCTGTGGTTTCCTGTTTCCTTGGATCACTTAGGCAAATGCTGGGGCAGTAATATTCCACAGATAATCTTTCATTTTCTTCTGTCTTCATTTCATCAGTCTCATCTTTCTCACCCTAACCACCACCCACCCTTTCCCACGATTCCTGAGAGGAGACTGAAGTGGGTCTTCCGCCCTACCTTCCGGCGTAGTCCGGAAGGAGTGCCCGCCCACCAGCATTAGTGGCTGGTGGGAATGAAACACCCAAAAGTTTTCTTTTATGAACAGTGTTATTTGTATGTAGGGGTTTGTATGCGTATGTGTGTATGTAAAACTGTAGTTGGAAGATTGCAAGACAACAGTTGGTTAATGTGTGTGCCACTCCCCCCTCCCAAAGCACAGTGGCCTGCTATTGTTTAATTAGTTGAATAATTTGTAATAATTTCCGTTATACCTGCACACAAATGTATCCTTATATTTTTTCGATCATTCTTGATTTCAATTTAATAAAACATTTACCAGTTAGTTAATTTAGTTATAATTATTTGTAGGACGTTCATTAGCAAAAGTAATGTAGTTTTTTTAATTGTCATCGTTGCGTATTGTTTTTCTGGTATACATTATATGCATATTTTAAAATTTATTATCTTATCGTCTACGTAGAAGGCTAATTAAGAACAAGACAAACATATAATAAATTTTAAAAGAAAAGTCTGGATTTTACAATGGATACTATTAAGATAAATATGTTCGTGTGCATGTGTCTCCAATGGACGAATTTATAAATGTAAAGACGACATTTCTTTTTCAGTTTCATTCATAATCTTTCATTTATGAAGGCCGTTAAAAGTATATTCAAAACGGAGCACATCGCTTACTGCAAGTTGCAAATTTCTAAAGTTGTTTTTGGTCCTTTTTCAAAACGCCATAGGCCCGACTAGATTAACATCAGAAAGTGATGTAAATGTTTCTATTTTAAAAAGTAGAAGAAAAAGATAGAAATATGTCACTTGAAAAATCCCTTAGCATGCAATCAGGACTGGAGTCCTTTGCAGGAAATGAAATTAAAGAGAACGTGGTCAATTCTTCTGGAGATACGTTCTGCAAAAAAGTTTGCGTCGTTCTTAAGAATATTACCATCGAACCGGTAATGCTGTGCTATACTCTTCCCAGTATCATGGCCAGTCTCGCAACTCAAAATTTAAACCTGGAAAAAGCGTGCAGGGTGAATTTGCAATTTGAAGATGATGTTTGTTCAGCGTTGGCAATTAGAAATGCCAGTGGGTACAATGCTACCGAAGAAATTGCAGTTCAAAAATACGTCGCTTCCATGAATGCTTGGAAGAACGTGATTCAAAGCATATTGCCTGCATTGCTTCTTATGTTTTTGGGTTCTTGGAGTGACCGACATAGAAGAAGAAAACCTTGCATGATCCTTCCGATTATTGGAGAACTAATCACTTCGTTGTGTCTCATAGTATGTGTTTTTTTCTTTTATCAGTTACCGATGGAAGTAAATGCTCTTGTCGAATCGATTCCTCCGGCAATATCTGGAGGATGGTTTGCTATGTTCATGGGAATGTTCAGCTACATAAGTAACATTTCTTCGTTGGAAACCCGAACATTGCGAATTGGAGCTGCTAATATTTTTTCTAACGTCAGCATTACAATTGGAACTTCATTGAGTGGAATTTTGTACAAAATTATGGGATTTTATGGTGTTTATAGTTTGGCTGTACTTTTGTATACGATGGGTTTGCTGTATATGGTGTTTTTGGTGAAAGAAGTACCGCGAGACAATTTGGAAAAAAATGAGAGAGAAAAACCATTTTTGTTAGACTTTTTCAATTTCAAACACATTTCGGATACACTACAGGTGGCTTTTAAGAAAGGAGAGAAAAATAGGAAAAAAAGAATTTGTGTAATAATGGTTCTTGTGATGGTTATTATTGGACCAATGCATGGTAACGATTCATAAACCTAACTAATAACAATAACATTATTTCATATAATATTTATAGGAGAAATGGGAGTAATGTATCTTTTCGTGAGGTACAGATTTCGCTAGAATGATATTGACTACAGTCTTTTCTCTACATTTGCTTTTATTTTACACATGCTAGGTAAAATAAAAAATTCTTAACAGTATTAATTTTCAGTGTTTACACAGATAGTTAATTTGCTCGTAATATTTTAGGTACTGCTTTCAGTCTGGCATTTTTTACGAAATTCTTGAAAGTCGACGATACAGTTTTGGTTATAGTTTCTGTTATCAGCAAAATCTTGTAATGTTTTGTATTCGCTTTTGCTCCGAATTCGACCATATTTTACTTGGGAAAGCAAAAAAGTAACAACTTATCTAAAATATATTTGACACATAATAACTAACAGGTGCTGTAGTCGCAATTTTTATTGGGACATCTTTTATTGTAATGAGATCCGTAATGTCGAAATTAGTTTTGCCTGATTAATTGGGTAGGTAACTAATTAGTACTCAATTTAATTAAAACAATAATTTGATTTATAATATTTTATTTAGCATGTCATCATTATTATTATTATTTTTCAAATAATAATCGTTTTCCACAATTTAATTAAATGTATTGTAATGGCATTTTGCATTTACGTTCATATACAAAAATGTTTGATATTATATAAAATTGTGTGGTTTTATGAAACCACGGTGCAAGTGTAACTTTTCGGTTTGTAGCAGGCATTTAACTGTAAATTTTCGGAAAATTATTCGATTTAAAGTATTAAAATTAAAATCGCGTTCTTAATTTTATCTTAATGATTGGAAAATAGAAATTATAATGGAAAATCAAAAGTAGAGAAAATATTCAACTATAAATTTTAATTTCAATCTTTGTATGAGAGTACGGAATACATAATAAATACAANCCTTTCTTTCTTTCTTTAGGAAAAATTAACTCACTATTTGGGGTGTGTGAATCTCTAATGCCCTTAATATATGGGCCTATGTACAGTCTGTCATATAAAACAACTATAGATTGGTTGCCTGGATTTTTCTTTATTTTAGGAGGTGTTTTAACAATCCCTGCCGTCGCAATCTTTTTGTAAGTTGAATTTTATGAATTATTACTATTTTTTCCTGTTTTTGTTTTTACTTTCAGCTGGCTATATTTAGAACATAAACGAGACGAAAAAGAAGCGATTAAAATAAAAGAACAAGAAGCTTTACTAACTAAAAATAATACGACAGTAAATCCGGTAAATGAATAAAAGTTTGTTTATCTTTGTTTTTATTATTTTAATAAATTTACAAAACAATTATGTTTCTAATCTGATACATTTAATATTATCATCATCATCATAGAGTCATAAGTGCGAAGACTGGTTGGACACATACATCCTCTCCTTATCTGGAACCAAGCTTCGTATTTTCCAAACAATAGAATATCCCGCAATCTAGGTTTTCATTTCCCTTATTCACTTCCATTATTCCCTTAGTTCTCCTACTCTTTTCAGTGCCTCCTCATTTTTAACCGTTTCTATTTAAGGTATTTTCATCATTTTCCAATAGCACCACACCTCGAACACTACCAACTATTTTTTTTTCAACCGTATTCTCTGTCTGCATGCTTGCGCGTAGCTCCAAACATACACTTTTAACCATTTTTCTTTCGAACTTCCCAATTAATTGCTCGAGAGCTTTCTTTTTGTCAAAAGTGACTCTTTGATGTTCGTTCTTTTATGTCCCTACTATCCTCTAAGATTTCTACCGCTTTTCCTGTCCTAATTTACCTGACTTCCTTTCCAGGGGATGATATTTATAATCAATAATATTGAAACCACAGATTCCTAGTGGCTTTTTGAACATAAATATTAAAAATCACAATCGTTTTGACGCCCGCTCAGACGAACTACAAATACCTGGTTGCAAGGTGAAGATAATATGAATAATATCGATTGTACAAAAATTCAGTTAGTTATTTGTTTTTATTTAGTTTGAGTGTTTGTTTAAAGTAGTGCTATTAAAGTTCGGTATAAAGGGAAAAGGATTTTATAAAAAGTACGTATCAAAACAAAATTCCGATTTGCAAAATCAAAATCATTATTTACCAGTTTACGTAGATTTTGATATCATTTTAAAGATTTAAAACCAATTGTACTAGGGTCAATTGAAAAGTCCCCGGCCTGACACATAGATGGCGGCACCAGAACTAAATCCATATGATTTTCAGTTAGTCCTAACCTTCAAAAGACGCGTCTATAAATTTGACGGCTGTCGGATCATTAGTTTGTGAATTATAGCATTTTTAGTGAAGCAACTTTTGTTATTGTGAAAAAAATGGATAAAAAGGAATTTCGCGTGTTGATAAAATATTGCTTTTTGAAGGGAAAAAATACAGTTGAAGCAAAAACTTGGCTTGATAACGAATTTCCGGACACTGCCCCAGGAAAATCAACCATCAAGGATTGGTATGCTAAGTTTAGACGTGGTGAAATGAGCACCGAAGACGGTGAACGCAGTGGACGCCCAAAAGAGGCTGTTACGGACGAAAACATTAAAAAAATCCACAAAATGATTTTGAATGACCGTAAATTGAAATTGAATGAAATAGCAGACACTCTACAGATATCAACGGAACGTATACATCACATCATTCACGAATATTTGGGTATGAGAAAGCTCTGTGCAAAGTGGGTGCCGCGCGAGCTCACTTTTGACCAAAAACAACGACGAGTTGATGATTCAGAGCAGTGTTTGAAGATGATCACGCGTAATAAACCCGAGTTTTTGCGTCGATATGTGACAATGGATGAAACATGGCTCCATCATTTCACTCCGAAGTCCAATCGACAGTCATCGGAGTGGACTGCACACGATGAACCCGCTCCAAAGCGTGCAAAAACGCAACAGTCGGCTGGCAAGGTTATGGCGTCTGTATTTTGGGATGCGCGTGGAATAATTTTCATTGACTACCTTGAAAAAGGAAGGACCATCAACAGCGACTATTACATAGCGTTATTGGACCGTTTGAAGGACGAAATCGCCGAGAAACGACCGCATTTGCAGAAAAAGAAAGTCCTGCTTCACCAAGACAATGCACCGTCTCACAAGTCAGTGAAAACGATGGCAAAAATTCATGAATTGGGCTTCGAATTGCTTCCGCATCCACCGTATTCTCCAGATCTGGCCCCCAGCGACTACTTCCTGTTCTCAGATCTCAAAAGAATGCTCGTTGGGAAAAAATTTTCGTCGAATGAAGAGGTGATCGCCGAAACTGAGGCCTATTTTGAAGCAAAGGACAAATCGTACTACAAAAATGGTATCGAAAAGTTGGAGGATCGCTATAATCAGTGTATCACCCTTGAAGGGAATTATGTTGAATAAAAAAAACGAATTTTGCAAAAAAAATGTGTTTTACTATTTTAGGCCGGGGACTTTTCAATTGACCTGTTACTAGTCCAATGCTATGACACTGAAAAGTAATTGTTACATGTATGCAGGCAACCCAACATACACAGTGGCAAAACCAGGCTTCTAGACGGCATACTCTAGATCATTCTAGAACTCGACCAGTTTCTATAAATAGTTGTCGCGATATCGAGTGTACAGTACGAGTAAGTATTAGTACTAGAACGAGTTCGAGGCAATACAAAGCGAAGAAGAAGGAGCGAAGAAGTGACAAAGTGTTCATATAGTGGTGAATTGATAACTAATTAATATTAGAAGTGTTAATTAGACAACAAATTGTTAAATAAAAATAGTTAAAGTGCTGAAGGTGTTTAAATAGGTGACATTTGGTGTCAGATGTGGGGTTAAAGAAGACCTAAGAGGATTGGAGGAGAATTTTGAAGAATTCCATCGAATATTCCAGAGCGTTCATCGGTCGAGTTTCCATTGACTGCGAGAAACCTTAACATGTCAAGTATCGTTGGAAAGCTCTTGAAAAAAGAAGAACAAACGTCATCAAAGAGTTCCTTCGAAGTTTCTAGAAGTTTCCACTGATCGTGATTTACTCAGGCAAACCATAGATCATCGGAAAACTTTTACTAAAATTGAAAATCATTATCGAACATTCTAGGAGAAATCAAAATATTTTATGCCTGTTATAACCAGAGCTACATAAGCAAAAATGGAAGAATAAATAAAGGCATTGATAGCAATGATGACAGAAATAAAGTAGACATGAAAATTGGACAAGAAGAAATGAAAGAAGAATTAAAAGCAGCTCAAGAAGAAATGAAACAAAAAATGGAAGCAGTACAGGAAGCAATAAATATGGGATTGAAGAAAAAGATAAATGCTATTAGAAATGAATTGGAAAAGAAGATAGAAGAAAGGGAAATTATTATGAAAAAAAGATAAGAGAAAGGAAAATCATAATGGAAAAGAAAATTGAAGAAATGAAAGAAGAAATTGAAAGGCTAAAAAAAACCTTCTACTGCGAGAGCTAATAATCCCGTTGCAAGGCCATCAAAAATTACACCTCCAACTTTTGATGGAAGGATTTCGTGGTGTGTTTACCTAAAGCAGCGGCAGAGGCAAATTTCTGGATTGGTTCAGAGAAGGCAACAGCACTAATAATTACTTTACGAGAAAAGGCGCGGGATATACTCCAAGGAATGCACGAGTGCCAACGCCATCGTGTCAACCGCCTAAAAATGAGGTACTATGATAAACATCTACAATGGGTACATCAGATGCAACCGAAAAGCCGTAACCAAACAAATACCGAGACTCTTCAACAATTTGAGTCCGATGTGGAGCGCCTCGTGAGATTAGTTTACCCCTCTGCTCTCAAAATTGGTAGACCAACTGGCGGTACAAACATATAACGATGGAGTCAGGGACGTCGAACTACAACAAGTCCTAAGATTATCACGCTACAAGAGTCCATGTGAAGTACTATCACACGCTCTAGAGTTTGAAGCGGCGAAGCAAGGTTCCAAAGGCCATATACGTGTACGAAAAGCAGAAACCGATGATAACCTAATTACAAAAGAAGGTATCATGTCGGTCATCAGCGTAATTTGGTTATTTTGCTCGGGATTGCAACAACTACAGTGGTTGTCCGAAGTGTTGGAATTACTGTCAAATAGGGCATATAAGTCGAGAGTGCCCCTCAAACAAAACACGGCAGTTAAAAAAATTAAAATCGGCCAACTTTATAGGGTGCAAGTTGGCTCACCCTCATCAAGCCCCCGAAGAAGTCATCTTTTCTGACTGACAAGACTGGACGGCTCTAATTCATTATTTATATAAGGCTCTATAAATCAGCATAATTTTAGAATGATTGTTATCGATACAGGGCTATCCAACACCATTGTTCGCCATGATATAGTTTCGGAATGGCGAATTCGACCTTTGGCCAGAAGACTGATTTTGACTACAGCTACCAGGGAGATTTTACCAAGCCATAGAGAATGCAACGTCGAAATTAGAATTGGAAATGCGATCTTATACAGTTGGGTATTGGTGGCCGACATGGTAGATGATGCCGTCATTGGATTGGACCTTCTTCAAGAACATGGAATAGACTTAAATAAGAGCACTACTACAATACACATCGGTGGAGACGAGATAGTAATGTCAAATCCTAAGATGAAGCTTGCTGCCTACAAAGTGATCATAGAGAAGAAGATCGAGTACTGCCGAGTAGCTTCGAAAGTATTGTAAGAGTCAGAATAGATGACTACAACGGCTGATTGATGGTGTTAGTCGAATCGGATAATCAAGACTTGACATAGAAAGCACCATTGGTGGGATGTACGCTCGTAAGAAGTGGAACAATATCGATACCTGTTAGAATAGCCAATTTGAAAGACTTCGAGCAAAGATCTGCAAAGGCACATAGTTGGGTGTATTTGAACTGCTAGCTGAAATCCACCACTGTGACTGGGAAGAAGAACCCAAGAAGAAATCGACATCACTTCCTTCAACTTTATCAGAATTGGTAAAGCGGTCAAGTAACCATCTCAACAAGCACCAAGTCAAACAATTGGAAGAACTTTTTGACCGTTTTCAACACGTCTGTCAGATCAAAACTTTGATAGGATCAACTTAACATACTACAGCATTGACACTGGAACAGCAGGGCGCATTAAACAACCACCTATGAGAGTTCCATGGGCGAAGTAAGAGGAAATCAGTAATCCTATAAAAGACATGCACTATGCAAAGAGTAATAGAACCATTTCAAAGTTCTTGGACTTCCCCTATAGTGCTGGTACGCAAGAAGGATGGTTTGACGAGAGTATGAACTACAGGAAGTCGAATGACATAACGTTGAAGAAAGGCTACCCATTGCCCCGAATCGACGACATAGTAGACAGCTAGCTGGAGCTAAATGGTTCTCTATTCCTGATTTAAAAAGTAGATACTGGCAAGTGGATATGCATCCGCAGGATAAGGAGAAGACTGCCTTTACAACTGAAAATTGTCTATGACAGTTCAACGTGATGTCTTTTGGATTGTGCGATACATTTGAAAAACTCATGGACACTGTATTACAAGGATTAAACTGGAAAATCTGTTTGGTTTACGACATCGTCATAATAGGAAGAACTTTCGACGATCACCTCCGACACTGGAGTGAAGTCTTAAAGAAAATGTCTGCCGCAAGATTGAAGCTACCATATCATCATCTTCATCTTCGCACACCATCGCGAAGTAAATTTTCAGAACTTGAGCATCAACTAATTCTCTCTTTCGAGTATTAGACTAGCTTCTTCTCCGGGAAGACCATCACAGGTCCCAATAGTACTCCTGGTACTCGTAGACTTCACTGTAGGGTTTGTATGTGCAACCCAACGCCAGTGTCGCTCACACTTGACGATTACCGAATATTAGTGGACCCTTCGACTTCCTCGATATTTATTCCCCACACGTCCTAAGAAGATTGCTTTGAACAGATAAATTAAAACTTTATTTAAATAAGTATGTACGCTGGTAGCAACCATAATAAAACGTAATTTACCGGAAATATGACGATTGCGGAATCCATACGTAAGGTGTCCCTTTTCTTCCCGTGAACGTTTTCTATGTTATCATTTGGTTGGCCATAGGGAGTGGGTACCTGCCCCAGTTTTGGTTTGTAAAACTGGAAAAGAAAATTAGTCCCATTTATATTGTTTTTTGACCTATTCGTTCTCACGTTTCGCTTTTTGAAGAAAGTATTTATTGGTTTAAAATATCGTTTGGACCTGATGTATACTTCATCATCATCATCATCATAGGGTCGTCAGTCCTAAGATTGGTTGGACACGTACTTCCACTTTTTCTTATCCTGAGCTAAACTTCGCATTTCCCTAAAACTAGAACAGCCCACATCCTTAACTATTTGCGAACAGTAATCTAATCTAGGTCTACCTCTACCCCTCCTAACTCCTGTTTCTGCCTCTAATATGTCTCTGACTAGACCTTCATGCC